>NC_049983.1:21549848-21579573 GCF_000003815.2 Branchiostoma floridae | reverse complement strand
GAGGACATGCCAGAGGCTGACAAGACTGACCTGCACATCACCAGGTAAGCAGTTACCAAATTACAGAAATCCCAACGAGAAGAAGAAGAAACAAGTACCTTTTTTGATACACTCTTTCTTTATATCTTTTCTGTTTAAAACAATTACTTGTTCAACTTACTGGTCACAGATAGATATATTCTCCATTGATAGCCCAAATCCACTAACATGTGACATGTGAAAGTTTCCATTAATTCCAATATACATGTTAAGCAAAGTCTATGTTTATATGCATCTGTGTAAGTTGCAGCAAATAGCAAATTTGTTTAGAATAGAATGAGGATTTGTCCATGGTTTATAATCGTGTAATAATGCACCCTACCTAAGTCTATCTATCTAATTCCAGGGCTCTGTTGGAGAACAGCATGACCATTGACACCCTGTCCCCGCGGTTCTCCTGCCTGCTGCACATGGAGGAGGTACAGATGGAGGTGGACATCCGGCGCTACGACATGCAGGGAGCCGTGATGTCACGCAAGGGCAACATGCTCCTGCTCAAGGTCAGACTTCAGCACAAACTGTAGTAGATTTATACCCGAGAAATAGTCTACATGTTGAAGTTGCCCGTGCATCTGTAACAGCTGCTTAGGGGTGGCACCCATCTAGATTTCTAGTACCCGTCTCGTTTCTCTATTTCACACATTTTGAAAGCTACTACAGTGCTCCTCTGCTAATGATGTGTGTGTTTAACTCTCATACTCTTCCTCATGAATGCTGAGTGCTAAGCAGAGAAAGCAGCATGTGGCACTTTTGAAGTATTTGACCTCAGTACCGAATACAAGGCAAACACTCTACCCACTTGGCCATTGCACCAGTAAAATAAACACGGCACAAATTGATTATACAGTGCAACATAATGAGGTGGTGGCAGGAAATTTTGTTTGGGGTAAAGCAAGACAAGGGTTTCTGCATCTCCATCTTCTGGTGCTGCCATCACTGACATGTGATACTTCCAGTATTCTACATTTGTCGTTACCTCCGTTAAATGGAGGTATTGTAGTGACTGCTGTGTGTGTTTGTGACAGAGATGTCTGTCTGCAAGATAACTAGGGAATGCCTGAATGTTTGGTATGTGGGTCTAGGTCTTTTATAAGACCTTGAAATGCTTGTTTTTGTTTAAATGAATGATATTCTTTGTGTAGGTACCAGGTCTTGCGGAGAATCGACCATCCGTACTGAGAGGTGATTTCCTGTTTGCTCGTGAGAGAGGGCCAGATGGCGTGGACAATGTGGAGTTCAAAGGTTATGTTCACCACATAGAACGGGACTGTGTCAGCCTTGGCTTCAATTATCGGTTAGTCTGTGATTACATCTACAGGTCTTTTCCTTGTTTGCCTAATGTCTTTTCCCTTAGTACCCGTGAAAGATGGTAGATCAGATGTCAACCTTGGAAGACAAACTTGGCTTTGATAACATATCTCAGTGTGGCATACTTTGTTTACAGAGAGAAAATCAGTTTTGTAGATTAACTGGTATTCAGCAGTTACATTTCTCCTTTGCTTCAAATACCAAAATCCATTGGACCTGTTTATGTGCATTAAAAGGAAACTCAACTTTCTTTCTAATACTAGAACAAGAAACTAATTTTTGGCTTTGCATGTCACAATGATGTTCCAGATGTACCAATTGAAAAAAAAAAACGAACATGAGATTTCAGCTCTGTTGCAGGTTGAATAACCTCCAGTTTATGTCCCTCAGGTTGTTGGACAAGTTTATTGACGGGATGAAGTTCGATGTGCGCTTCTCGTTCAACCGCCTGCCACAGCGCCTGCAGCACCGCGCCGTGCAGCTGGCGGAGGAGCACAGCCTCGGGGACGTGCTGTTTCCCACGCTGCAGATTGCGGGGTCAAAGGGCATCCTGCACTCTCCCACTGAGCAGCTAAAGTGAGTGTTTGTAGGAGAAATGTTGACCATGATCCTGAGTTAATAGCTTAAAGAAAGAAATTTGCATCTGTTGTATTATGAGACAATGATGTTGCCATTTTATCACCCCTTTAAGTAACATCTATCAAAATATAATTTTATATTCACCATTTTATCACCCATTTGAGTAACATCTATTAAGACATAATTTTATATTCACCAGCCTAAAACTTGATGAGATCTCCAATACAACATTCTGAAGAATAATGCACTCCTGCTTATCTCAATAGAGATCTCTTAACCATACTGTTTTTCAAAGTAGTGGATATATGTAGCCTGGTAGATAAATGTTAATGAAGGTTGCAGTAATGTTTGATTTTACTTTCTATTTTCTCTTCATTGCATATTCCTTTGTGCTAAACTCATAAAATCATTTACCTTGAGAAGTTGTGTCACAAAAAGTAATGTTCGATAAGCTATGTGCATCATAAGTGATGCTTGCATCACTCTTAGCTGCATCAATCCTGAATCTGATGCGACCCTAACCTGGTGCTGTGTTTACTACAGGCTGTATGACCGCTCCATAGAGGAGAATGCTGAGCAGTACCTCGCTGTACGCCACATCGTTGCCGGGTCATCCCGCCCTGCCCCCTACCTCCTGTTTGGTCCGCCAGGTACCGGCAAGACTGTTACACTGGTGGAGGCCATCAAACAGGTCTGTATCAATTGTCTCAATCTCTCCAATTTCCTAGGCATTTTTTTCTTTCCTAGAGGTAAAAAGGGAACTCATTGCCACAAAGTACGGTTAGGGCACCCTCATTAGTAAGCTTTAAACAATGCTAGCAGCTACTTGTGCAAAGGTAGATGTGACAGGTCATTCTGTGTAATACAACCAGCTGCTGCCTTGCCCCATGCCTGTGAAGTTGATGTGTTATGCTGAAGGGCAGTTGTATAATGGCTTTATATACAGATTAGGTCTGTCTCCAGGATCCGTCCATCCATCCCGGGATGGAGATTTGCTTGTTGGGACAAATAATAATTTTACCCCATACGTCCAAAAAAAATGACATGAAACTGTTGAAAATGTACTTTAATGTGCTTATAGTGATACATTTAACCAGAAAACTGAACAACATGGGATCCCAAACAATGAGTGGGACAGAAAAAATTCTAAGCTGGAGACAGCCCTGCTACAGATACAGAAAATGGACTTGACTTACATTGCTTTCCTGTCTGCCTCCCCAGGTTCTAAAGTGCCTTCCCAGCAGCACGGTGCTGGCGTGTGCTCCCTCCAACAGCGCAGCTGACCTGCTGACCCAGCGTCTGCTGAACCACATCCCTGCAGCACAGCTCATCAGGCTCAACGCGCTGTCACGCTCGTGGGATAACGTGCCTTCAAGCATCAAGGTACAGACAGCCTTTGGTTCTGATTCATAACATATATCGTTTCCATTTTTAAGCATTGTGTCTATCTAAAATGAATGCCTCTAAGACAGTTGTATTGCCCAGTTACCAAACTACTACCTCATCTCAATTGTATGTAATTTTGCATAACATATAGTTTGATTTGTAGAGACAGAATCTAATTACTGATATTAACATGACATCATCCCATTTGATTTTTGTATCCTAATGATAATGAATTGTCCTCACTACTGATATGAGCTTTGTGGTAGAAGACTACAGTTGAGTTTTTGTTCTCCCAGAATGTGTGTAACTACGACCGCATGACTGGCAAGTACAGCTTCCCTGCCAAACAAGAGCTGCAGAAATACAAGGTGCTGGTCACCACACTCGTCACTGCTGGCAGGTGAGAAATCTGATGTTTGCAATGAGGCTTAAGTATTTTTGTTTCGGTCAGAAAGTGCTAGCAAAGTCTCGAAGTGTACATGTCTAAGTCAGTGACTGCAATTCTGTATGAAATACAAGGAGCATAATCACCCATTTGTTGTCAACGTATTATAGTAGCCTGGGTGCCATCCTATTTAGTTTACTAGGGCTCCCAAACTCTCCTTTATCCTGAATGCCATCCTAGTTAGTTTACCATGGCCCCCATACTCTACCCTTACCAACTAAGTTGTTGCTTAGGATAGAGTATTGGAATCTCCATAACTACATGTAGCTAGGATGGTATCCAGGCTCAAACTCTATAGAAATTAGAATAATGTCTTTTTGTCAATCTTCCAGACTTGCTTCAGCTAACTTCCCACCCGGCCACTTCACCCATGTCTTCATTGATGAAGCTGGCCATGCTGTTGAGCCTGAGTGCCTGATTGCTCTGGCAGGGCTGTTGGACTTCCACACGCCTGACGGAGGACAGCTCGTCCTGGCTGGGGACCCCAAACAGTTGGGACCCGTCCTCAGGTCGCCATTTGCTGTGCAGTTTGGCCTTGGTGAGAATAAAGTCTTGCTCTCTTTTAGCTTAAGGCAGTTAACAGGAGGCAGGACCTGGTTAGGGCATTTGTTCAAAGTTTTTGCTTTGTACAGAGCAGTTAATACTGCAGTGATGCATGCTGCAGATAGGGGGAGCTTTTGAGAGGGCTTGTCAATAGCCAGGTTTGGTGTGCACTCATTGTGGACATCTTGACCTCACTGTATGAAGTTTATTTTGTAGGTTGATATCTTAGAGCTTCACAAAGGTTTCTTCTTAAAGGATGTACCATAAAGGAAACACCCCTTGTGTATAAGTTATATATGATCCCTTTGCAAATCAAAAGTGGGCTTTGCTTGCTTTCTTGCTTAAGTCCATCCAATCCATCAAGTGTCAAGATAGCAGACCATGTGTACCTGCTGCTCATTGCCCAGTAGATGCCATTTTACAAAAAGATACTTTCTGGATACCCTCAAAAATTAAGTCAAAGATATTCTATTGCCACAGATCTGTTGATGGCATGATGAGTCTCTTTGGTAGAAGCATAGAGTATCAAACTGGTGATGGGTATTTTGAGTCTGTTTGCATTATTTGTGCAATTTGGTAAACATTCTAAAAGGAGAGCTGAACAGAAATTGCTTAAACTGTCTGCACTGATTGTAGTTTTGAATTTCTGGCATTTGTAATTTCTGTCCGATAATGCAGTTCACCTAAGAGGAATTTTAAAGTTTGACCACTCCAGTTCTATATGTAATGTTATAAATCATTTCATCTGGTATCAATAGCAACATCAGTCTTTCAAAGGATACAAAAACAAGGTGACCACTCTGTAGACACGACATGACAAAAACTGTCTCCTAAGCTTTAGATTCAAACAGGCTGTTCACAGTTTGTAGTAGTCTGTTTGTCTAGAAATTGTATTGCTGTCTCTGTTGAGCTACACCAGGTAAGGAGCTAGCCCCATCAGCACCTTTTGTGTGCCCACCTGACCCAGTGTCAATAAAGATATCAGTCTTGTTTGGCGGGGTGTTCAATAGCTCCTGTGTAAGGAATACATCCTACAGTTTGTTAAGTGCCTTCTCTGTGTGCATCCCACTCTTTGCCTGACCCAAATGTGTCCTGTTCTGAAAATTGATCACCACAAGTACAACGACTGGAGATAAGTACAAGGGCAAATAGTGCTGTCCTACCACCAGTTATCTTTGTTTGGCTAGTCCTGCCGTATCTGGGGCGGGGCCTTTCATTCTCTTTTGCTTGCAGTACAGAGTTTGTAGTGGGGTTTAACAGATTAAGAAAATCCAGAGTTTTGTTAGATTTTGTCAAGTTCAAAAGGTCACTTAATGGCAGAATAAAGTTGAAAATTTTGTGGATAGAAGGGTCCTACATGTATCTTTAAAGCTTTTCTTCTAAGGCCCCTTTTCACTATATGGCAATTACTCAAGGAAAATTGGATTTGTGTCACCCTTGATTTTATAATTGGCATATGATGCGAGATGTAGTGTATGATTTGAAATACAACAAAACACAAAATTTAATATGAAGTATTCTTTATTTTTGAAAGTAGTTGTAAGATTTGTGAAATCTTTAGTCACTGAGTGGAGTCAGCGTTTTCACAGCCTCATATGGGAGGTGGTTGAGGCCATTTAGCTTTTACATTGTACAAAGTACCTGTAGGTTATAGTCTTGCCTATTCCTCTGAAAAATGCCATAGGGAGAGAGTCAAGTTATTATGGCTAATATATCTAAGCCCTGACGTCCTCTTACAAGGTCAATAACAAATGCTTTGCACTTTCCATTGGTATTCTCTATCTATGGAACAGGTCTTTGGTATCTCATGCCTGTCAGTCATGACTCGAGACTCTTTTTAATGGAGACAAAATGTTCTACTTGTTTAGCCCACCCAAATAACAACAAACAAGGCCAGTCAAAGTACATAGCATTCATAGCAAGCTTGCAGCCCCATTGACTTTTGAGCCATATTGAAGTGACTTGCCTTTAAGAGACTTTTGTAGTATGGAGAATCTACAAGACAGATCATTACAGAAAACCTTGTCACCTAGACATATCCATGCTGTGTTTTTTCCTCATGTTTGTGCTCTTTCTTGTACCAGACGTGTCTCTGCTGGAGCGCTACATGACGACCTGTGACCTTTACCAGCGCATGCCCACCACCCCTGGCAGCCAAGCCGTTCCCTACGACCCCAGGTTTGTCACCAAGCTGCTGCGTAACTACCGTAACCATCCCGCCATCCTCCAACTGCCCAGCCTGGAGTTCTACGACGGCGAGCTGATACCCTGTGCCGACAAGCTCGCCCGCGAATCCCTCTGCAACCTGGAGATGCTCCCCAAGAAGGGATTTCCCATCATCTTCCATGGAGTTGTTGGGGAAGACCTGCGGGAGGAGAGGAGCCCCTCGTTCTTTAACCCTGAGGAGGTGGTGACTGTGCTGAGGCACACACGGGACCTGCTGGAGGCCAAGGGACTGGGCATCAAGATCACTGAGAAGGAGATAGGGATCATATCCCCCTACAGGAAACAGGTATTGTACTTTGTTTTGTTTTTTTAAAGGTAGTTTTGGTGTGTTTCAGTCACTGAAATAAGAAGGGAAGGATTACAGTTGTCAGTATTTTAAGGCAGAAGAAATAAAGGCGCTGTATGGCCATATTTTGAACAGAGATTGATTTTTCATTAAGTGATTGATCTATTGATAATGATATCCAATAATAGAAAGGCATATGACATGAGAATAAACAGCTATAGACTATAATAGAGATAGGGGAACGGCTTCCTTGTATGACAAACTACATAAAGCATGATCCATCTAACAACATTTTGTCCTATGATGCTTCAGCCTTCATATGACTTACAAACAGTGCTGTTTCAGGATAGAAACATATTTTGCCATCAACATTGCTTTTCAGGTTAACAAGATACAAAGGATGATGAAGGCCCATCACCTGAGCAACATCAAGGTCGGGTCAGTAGAGGAGTTCCAAGGAGAGGAGAGGCGCATCATCATCATCTCCACGGTCCGCAGCAACCCAGACTTTCTCCCAATGGACATAGACTTCAAACTGGGCTTTCTCAGGAACCCAAAGGTGAGACCAGGATAAACTTGAGAAAAAAATGTCAGTATGCAACCCAAGTCAGAAGTGTATGTTGTTATCAGAATTACTTTTTAGTTGCTCCCAAGTTGATCTCACAAATTGTACCATTACAAAAATGAACATGGTTGGATCTTCTCTCAGAAGATGAAACTCAATTGGGATATTAATCGTTGTAATGTTTCATCCTCCCTTCTGTATACAGAGGTTTAATGTCGCCATCACTCGCAGCAAGGCCCTGCTGATTATAGTGGGAAACCCCCATGTTTTGAGCAGAGACAAGCACTGGAACAGGTTGGTAATGCCACAGAACCACAAGTTGGTTAAGATACAAAAGTCTTGTATGATGTGCAAAATGAATTTCACTTTTTAAAGGAATTTTTTTTTTAAACTACTTAAAAGTAGTTTTCAAATCTTATTTTTAATTACATGAGCTGTATTCTAACACGCATTGCACTTTGTTGACTTTGAAACATAAATGACTGAGACATATTTACAAAAAAGACATGGTTAAAAAAATCATTGCTCATTACTCAGAAAAAATGGACTAAAATTTGTCTTGTCCCCGTGCAGCTTCCTGGAGTACTGCATCGGGAACGGTGCCTATGTCGGGTGTGACTTCCAGACTGCAGAGGATGAGGCAGAGGAGATCACACAGAGGCTTGCAGCTGTGGGGCTGGACGATGAGGGTAGGAATGAGGTTTACTGATGCTCATGTCTTGATAATGTACAGTCAAAACTGGTCAAGAACACCACTCAGGAGACCAATAAATCTGGTCTATGTGGAGAGTTTGTCACTGTTGACAGGATTCTTAATGCTAGTGACAATGGGAAAAACTATGTATGGGAATAGGGTGACATAGGCCAGGTGGTCCTTATGTAGAGGTGGTTACGTGTACAGGTTTGGCTGTATTTGGTATTAGGTGGTTCAACTGCTCTCTCTCGTTTTAGTGTGGCTGAATTACAAGTCTGGAGTAGCTCGGGTGACCCCAATAAAGACAATAATTGCCCCAATCGTTATATGTTAAAGGTCACTTTGAATTTGGTACTTTGGGATTTTGTAATGCCTCATGAACATATATTGAAATATAAGGCATTATATATCAGCCAAATGTGCAGTAAATGCAAATAACGTTTTTGCCGGGAAGCATTTGCATCATTTTCAATTCACAATGTTTTCTCATGGAGGAAGCAAAGTTAACATTTTAGTCATTTACGAAAGGACATGGCTGCCAATTACACATGTGTCGAATGTCAGGGCTGGTTATATTTGCTGTATTGGTCAGTGAGACCTACTTTTAACTTTGATTGACATGTTAGAAAATACAGGAAACGTTTGAGGAAGTATGTGGTTAATTACAGAATGTTTGACTGCTTCGTTGACACTTTATATTAAGGCACTCAAGTTTGTGTAGGTTGTTTTTCTTGTCAGATTGTATACAGGAAACTATACAACAACAGCTGTTCCAATGTGTTTTTTAGTCCAAATTTTTTAAGTCTGTCTGGCCTACTGTAAACACTTAACAGATTGCCGAAATTTACTACATTGTTTCAAGAATATCTTAAGAAGTGCTTCTGTAAGCTTAAGTGTAATGCCGAAAGACATTTTTTTAACCAGCTATACAGATACAGAATATGTCCAGTTTGTAATGTTCCATTTTCCAGAGTTGATATTATGAAAACACTTCACATGTTGTTGGGCACAAACACAAGGCTATTTTTCCAAAATATACAAAAGTCATGATATGAAAGGACAGTGGAAAAAAGGGCAAGGGTAAAAACAACTTGCAGGTCATCACAGTACACTGCAACCTGGGTGGTATTCTGGTGCGAACTAAAGCCCAAATAATAGCAATGTGTGATTTGTTCTGCCAATTTTCATGGGTAACAATTATGTCGTAAGGGACACATTTCCAGCGCAGTGACCCATTAAATGTGCAGCTGTCAGAGAACTAACATGCTAAAGCTATATTTATTTTAGCAGAAGTCTGGCCATCTTCCAATTAGAGTAAGCCAGTAACCCACACCTTTACACATCAGTGGTAAACACAATATAACTGTATGGACCAATCAGATTTCAGAGTTGTACCAAGATGGCGGACTTCTAATTTCCAAGCAGATGTATCGTTTGGGCTTGTTTGTGTGCAAAATCCCCATGCTGCATTTTCCCACTTTATGCCTTACCCTGTAAATAAAATAAATTGAGCTTTAGCCATACATAACTTTATTGTTACCTGATACTCATATTTTTTTGCTGCTTTCATGATTATTCTCTAATTCATACCAAGGAGCTTTTAAAAAGATCATACCAAAATAACACAGCCACTATATGTAGCTTGTGAAGAACATTTTGGCTTAATGATGTTGCTTACCTTTTATTTTTATTCCAGAGCCAGAGAAGGACAATGATGGAGAGAAGAAGGAAGAGGATGAGGAAGAGGACAGCGATGGAGACTGGGAGAAGATTGAAATGAGCGCTGCAGAACAGCTTCTCCAGCCTTCGTGGGGGGCAGACCACTGATGGAAGAGCCTGCCCAGAAGGAGGAGAGGTAAAAGATGGAACGGCTGTAGAAGATGGATGAAGGGGCAAAAGAGGATTAAAAGAGGTAGAAGATGGACACAACATATGCCCGGTTAGCATTTTGAAACATTGTACTCAACATTTTTCTATCAACTGTCAATTTGAGCAAGGAGCTTTTATCGATAAAAGCTCATTGATTTGAGGGAACACACATGATACCTATGCCAGGCTATATTGAGATCTTTACTTGCATGTTTTGAGTAAGTTTCTATCACAACCACACAAACATTTTTGGCCCTCTCTGGAAGTTGACATAATGTCTAACAGTGTTATGGTGCAACATATCATCATTTGGGGAAGTTGTTGACAGGAAAGAACAGTCGCTATGTCAGGTATGTCAGACATCGGTGTCGCCCACTCCTAAAGAGTCTGAGTCGTGACCTGGTGTGCCAAGTTCATCAGTGCAGGACAAGGTCATGTTTGCATGTCGTAGGTAAATTTGCACATTAACTTACCTGCTGGCACAAAGTAGTAGAATGAGTTGTTTTTAAAAATCCAATGGAATCTGGAAAATTTAGCAAATAGTACTGCATTGTTTTAATGAAGAAAAAACATTTAGCTTGCAAAATTGAAGCTAAGGTTAACTGTACTTTTACATTGATGTACTATTGAGATGAAACATTCTTTTAAACAAATCTGATTTAAAAAAAAACACTTTTTGCTTTCTTAAAATGTTAGTTAGGTATGTGAAAATATGACAAAATACTGATAAACAAGAGACAGGTGCAGATTACAGTTAACTATCTTTGTGATAGGTATTCTATGACTGTGTGCCATGGATATGCAAATCAGTTAGAGGAAACTCAGATCAACCCAGATACTATAGACATGTTTGTTATGTCCATCCTTGAGGATAGAAAGGGCAGTAGCCAGTATTATGATAGGATGGGACATGCCATGGTGTTAGTGCCAGTCCAGTTGTCCTCAGTGCGGTGGATCTATGCAGTACTCACAAACAGAACCTCACTGTGGAGGGTCCCGCATGTCTCCGACAGACAAGAGATCGCGAGCACATTCCTGCAGGAAAGGGACCGAAGTAGACTTTGACTACTGGGCTGGAATAATTGACTTTGGATTATGTGGAATTAGGACTTGTAAGCTTAGCATAGGGGTTTGCAATGCAGGGTCTATCTGGAGTCTAGCGGGAGATGTGTAGAGGCCCTGTCTGCAGCAATACAGTGTTGAGCACTTTGTCACAGGAGGACACACATTAAGCCCCTAGCTAGTGGCAGCATCATTAAGAAGCTGAAGAAAAACAAACAAGAACTTTAGGTAATGCCATGTTTTGCAAAGAAGGGAAGACTAGATCAGCCAGTATGAGCAGATAATCCAGTTGAACACACTTTGTTTGGGGAATTTGGTCATAAGATTACCTTAGTATATCAGGACAACCTAAAACCCTGATGTCCCACATACATTTCCTCACATTGTTTAAAAGTGTAGTTGTTTGTAAGTGTAGTTGACTGACTCTTCCCATACTTTCAGATCAATTGAATATACTGCCTGTATTGTAATTTCCAGTCTTATGTATCTATTTTGTTCAATACTGTTGCATATACATGTTCATGCATGTACATTGTGTATGAATATATACAACTAGAAGTTATCCATTACAGACTTCTACCCTTACATGACTAAGAATCTGAATGGGTTTTACTGCATTGGTTGCTGTTCATATTCAGGATATGAAGACTTTGTACAAAATGTAGTGTGGACAGTTCATGTCTGTTGCATGCTATTACATTTTTGAACAATGAGATGAAAAACACTAAAAACAGCCAGATGCATGTAGATTGATACACCAAACTCTGAGATAATCAATACAATATTTATACATCTTTTGATAAAGACTTGAATGTATACATTTTGCTGTAATCTCTTTATAGAAGGTACATTCCAGCAGGCCTGGCAGTCTCCACATTTTGCTGCTCTCATATTTCCTATCACATATGATGGAAACGTTAAGTTGGCATAAGCTATTGTATTTCAACTGACACAAGAGACCTGTATCAGATTTTGAAAATGTTGTTTACTGTATCTTCTTTCAGAATCTTTTTCAGTGAATCTATCTTATACAACCAATAGACTGAAGTTTTTTATCATTTGTTACATTCTATGATGCTATTGTATTTCAACTGACACAAGAGACCTGTATCAGATTTTGAAAATGTTGTTTACTGTATCTTCTTTCAGAATCTTTTCCAGTGAATCTATCTTATACAACCAATAGACTGAAGTTTTTTATCATTTGTTACATTCTATGATGCTATATGATTTTGTGGCCATTTTGCTTGGTGATTGGTTGGTAAAGTGGTTTAATATTTAAAATGTTCTTACTAGTTTCTATTTCTGTAGCTAACTTGTTTTTAAGTGTTGTTTACTAACAGAAGAAGTTGTGCTGTTTTAGATTAAGTACTTGTTTATGTACGAGTTGATTTTATGAAGAGCCCTTGTACAGTAGTTAAGATACACATTTTACTCATTGCGTCTACATTGCTTACATTTCATATCACCAACACAAAAAAAATATTTTTCTATTTTGCACCTGCATAGCTATGATACAAGAGTTTGTTACTGAATGAGAATTGTACAAATCTAAAGGCTGGAGAAGCAGATCTTTCTGAGATAAAAACAATCTTTTGGTGCATTTATCCAGAAATTGGGAATAATGTGATTGCACAGAACTTTATGAACCTAAGAATGTCAAGCGTACCAAGCAAGTTCACAATATACAATCAGTCTAGAGCTGACAATTATGTACTGGTACATTTTCCGCATAGTGTAGATAGAATAGAGTTCTATTTGATTGTGCCTGTAAATTACATCTGATGTGTCTAAGGCATGGGTGACTGCTGAAAAATGGAGACTACTACAACCTGTGAAATAAACAGAGTGCAATACATATGGGATTTAGAGACTGTGAGAGGTTTTGAGCATATTCTCCATTGTTTAGCTATCACCATGCCTGCAACTGATTGATATTTTCTATGCCAAACTGTTACTGTCTGCAGTCTTGTAGGCTAGACCTAGCAAAAGGATGTATGATTTGACTAGTCTGTGCATAACTGGCCTGTGCGTGTTGTATGTGAAAAAGAGTATGGTTCACATGCAATGCTATAGTGAGATATATGACGTTAGTTCAAACAGGCTACCTCCACAGCACTGAAGCATTGTATAACATCTACTTTCACCTTTGCAAGTTCTTCTGAGGGGCTAGTTGACTGAAACTGGCAACGAAAAATGCAATTGACTGTCACCTTTACAAATTTTTTTGAAAGATTTGCTGATTTTTCATCACCAGTTCAATCAACTCTCTCTAATGTGTTGGAAGTCGATACTGTAGAACTAAAGTAGACCAAACCCAATTACCCTTTTTCAACATCTGGTCTACAAGACTTGTAACCTGTTTGAACTGTAGTGCAATTCTGTACAGTCACATCATGCCTTTACACATGCCTGCACAGCAAAGTCTACACACCAAAGATACTGATATACCCTGGAGCTATGCTGAAGTTGTCTCTGTGGTGTTTCATGGACACAGCAGGCCACCACATTATGCAAATCAGTTTCCATATAGCTGATTCTCTGATTACTTGTAGAGTGGTTGTTAAGTAGGTGTTTTAAATCCAATAGGGACTTAATAAGGTGTTTTAATTAGGGAAATATTCCAGGTGGAACTAATGCTAACAAATTAGGGTTTTAGTTGCTGTGTTAATGACTTTTAGGTAAGTTTTGGTACTTGTACTGTAGAGTAGGTTGATGGAAGTTTAGAGAAGTTGTTTTGTCCTCTGTAAACTGTCCTATCAATTTTAAGGATGTTGTTGTGACTGTCAAGAAGTGCCTGGAAACAAAGATGGTGGTTGTACTTAACAAGGGATGAAACATTGAAGCTATTGCATTTGGGTTGCTACGAAGAAGATGTAAGAATAGCTTAAGCCTGGTATTAGCAGGTATTTGTCTAACCTTTGCAACTAGCAGATGAAGAGGGCATGCTGTTTACAAAAGCACAGACAGACAACTTTACGAACATCCTTAGACTTGATTGGATATGGCTCAATACTGTTTGAGCAGAATCTCTCCTCTTACCTCAAAGTTGATAGTCTCCAAACAGACTTCATAGGGCTGTAGGTATTGTCCTAAATGTGATATCAACATTTTATCTGTCCAGATTGGCCTTGTCATAGATCTAGACTTTTGCATGCCACCCATACCTATGACTATCCAACTTACACGAGGACATAGTAGCCCTGTAAAGTCTGTTTAAGGATTGCAACAGCTGTCACATTCCACATGGAAGGCACCCATGTGCCACATGAAGTGCCTGAGAGGCCTTGGAGTAATATTGTTGCATGTTCACTTTTTAGACCAACCTGTCCACTGCTATCACTGATGTGTGATGTGCATAAGACTTTGTGTTACGTTTGTCAATATCATTATGCAGATGCCATCTTTAAAGGAAATGCCACCCTGTTCAATAGAACATGTTTTCTCCACTCAGGAGACCTGTATTAGCCCGGATGTTTTGCAGTAGATTTTAATAAAACTAATTTTCTTAAGAACTGCTTCCTGTAGTCTTTGAGATCTGTAGTTTCCAGGTGTCTGTGTTAAACATGCAGTTTTACACATAACACAACAGAACTAGATTCCACCTATGAAAGTAAGTATTTCACACTAGAACAAGTACAGATTGTACAGAGAGAATCACAGTGTGTGTGTTTGTGCTAGTTACAGATGTATATTTTTTTCTGTCATATTTATCCAGGGTAATCCAACTGCATGCCTACATTGGCCTTGAGCATTATTATAACAAATTCTTATAACAGAGCCCAATGAGCATGAAACGATTAAGATGTACTAGTAATAGTACAGGAATTTGAAGGTCGCCCTCCTCATCGGCTTGTGGCAACTGAAATAGATCAAATGTTCAAATATAAAGTAATTTATTACTATGCAAAGCGTACGCACAGACACACACACACAGACACACGCTCTCACTTTCTTTTTCTCTCTCACCCACTCTCTCTATCTCTCTATTTATCTCTACTTGACATATAATGGTCCACTGTATACTCCAACTGTCCCGCCCACTTTTGAACTCGATCAGTGCCAGGTGCTAAACGTCCTGTCATCGGGAGTCTTATTACTTTCTCCGTCCTGTTTTCAGGTCCGTTTCCGACGTCTTAAAAACTCCGTAACGCCAGGAATGAGACCTTAGAACATCGTGTCTTGACTTGTCGGATGGTTGGTCGCTCTCGCGTCACGCGTTCACACCTTACATCTGTTAGACTCTACCACCGGTCACCGTTATGTTTTACACCTGTTGAACAGAATTCTGAGTTCGAGACTGAAAGTCTTAATCAGGAGACGCGATTCAAACGCAATGCTTGCGCTTACAGAAACCGACAGTACTCTGTGATAGTGTAACGATTCCAATTTACAGGACTTCACGGATTGTTAAAATGACTATTTTTGAAACAAGGACAAGGATGGAGCGAAAGTTATCATAAGATAAAAGGACATACGCAGGGCTGACTTTTATGGAACGTAATCTGATGCAAAAGCAAATAGAATTTATCATTTGTAAAATGGATCATTGATTAATCAGAAATGACGACGGTCAGAAATGGGACTGTCACACACACAGTACAATTGTTAGAAAAATATAGCCTAGATGCAGCATAACGCCAGAAAGGCAACGACAATGCCGCGGTAGAACAAAGACGCTCAAACATTTCTTTAAGAAAAGGGCAAGCACACTTTGGTTATGAAACCATTACACGAACAATGCTTGTGCAGCATGGATGGACCATAGAGAGGCGTGTGAAAACAGAAAAACACGCTGATGTCTTTCTCTAAGCATTAAGAGGTCAAGAATGCAGTGTTAGGAGTACAGGAGACAAGTGCTAGTCTAGCAAGTGGAGCAGAACAACAACAACTCCACTTCCCTGCGAACAACATCGCCTTTCATAACGCACTCTTCATAACAATGGAGAATTAAAAACAGTCGCAGAATCTTTATCCGTATTGTCTCGGCACACATATCGACGCTAATTGTCTCAGTAGAAGCTAATCACGAAATGGCTGTTAATTGGGAGGGCGTGTTGGTTCGAGGACTCCCCACTGTTGGAGCTGTGATACTGAGGTTGATAAGGCCTTGACAACAATCCAAATCATTTGCTATTTAGTCACCGATTTTCCTTTGTGGTTAGGAGGGTTGAAATTGCATTGTTACATTGCATTTCGCTCCAGGCCCCACAAGACCTCTGCCTATAGTGTATATTCGAGCTTTGCAAATAGAACGCTATGCAGTGAAGAGGTCTTATGATTCTATTACATGTACTTGGTTATATCACGATTCTACTATCCTTTGGTCGAATGAAATGAAGTGTTAGAATTTTTCATTCTTGAGAGCTGTCTAGGACCGGATTATTCGTGACCTTACAACATCTTTCCGTCTGTTATTCAGTAATGGGAAAATGGCAACACTGGCAGTAGCAGGTGTGTGAATGACTGCATGCGACCCCGCTTTCCGTGTTTTTCTTCACTGGGAAAGACTAGCAGCCGGGTGGGCGTCTTGATAAGATGAGTCCTAAAACGTTTCATTATTCCCGGCACTGAAGGGCGTCCTTGAATCGAGGCTTCCTTTTGGGGGCCGATCACTATCGAGAAAATCGTGTGGCAAGCAGCACTCCAAACGATTTATTTTGTTGAGAAAGAGATTTCACTCAGCGACGTGAGCCTCGTTAATCGTGACACGGAGACCTTTTAAACTTCTGGCGAGTCTGAGATTTGTTTCTTCCGCCTGTTTGGCATCTTTATGCATTGTTTCCACATGGCATCCGCTCGTAGACGGTGATGTATGCGGATTGTGCCGCCCTGTCATTACCCAGCGCCCTGTGTGGCTCCCCTATGGGCGCGTGAGGCAAGTTTTGCACCCCTCTCCGACACAGGTTATCAGCCTCGGCATCGCAATAGCCATTAAGGAAAATGGCATTGTAGGGAAAGTCCACAAAGTCTAGGTTGTACTCAGAACAAAACTAGAATACAGGTGAAACTTTTCACTCTTTAAGACATCATCATGAAAGTCTTTATGGTCACCATGGTCACCAATGTTACCACTTTGAACAGATAATCACTGTGGTTAACCAACGCTTTACACCTGTAAGGCCGCACCTTTTGGAAATTAGCAGGCTCGTCGAAGATCCATTAAAGATGTTGCGCAGTTATCAACTTGTATAGAACTTTTATGAGCTTAATGAGCACCAAACCTTTTTTTATTTTATTTATCACGTGTCAATAGACAGCTAAGCCTTCTATACTGATCCATAAAAAAACACTACTAGATACTAAGAACGGACAAATGCAATGCAAATGCTGTACAAATGCCATAAAAATCTTAACATATGAATGGCAATTGCAAGTAGATTAAAAACAGATACAACTTGTATCGCGACAAAAAGCTCTGAAGCAACAGGTGTCTTTATGCAAGGCCCCACCAATAAAAGTACCCCAATCTTCTCACGTCTTGAGTAATGGCTTTATAATCCCTTCGCTATTTATAAGACTTCTCGTTTCGTCCCGTTTGTTCTGTAGAGATCTTATCGGCAGTGCCATTATGTCCGGGAGTGTTTGCAGACCGAGCGCTGAGCGCACGACCTTTGGACGCCGTGTTTTCTTGTTCATTGTGTTTTGTCCGGGCTCTGTCCGGGCCGGGCCCGGGACGACAGGTGCATTGTTCACTTGCCGCCGAGCCTGAGAGGAAGCTATTCTTCCGACGTGACCCGCTGATGACAGCAAGTCAGAGCAACTTTGAAGTGCTGACCAATCAGCTTCCAACAATCCTCATCGAGGATCATGATCTAATCTCAAAAATTACACCCCTGCCTCTTGGAGGAAAAAATTACCGTTTGGCAAGCACACGACATTTTGCTGATTATTCTCCCAGCTGATTTGGTGCTCCCTCCAGCTCACATTGTTAAGGAACGCTTAATTATCTTGTAAAAGTGCTGCGAGCGTCATGCATGAGTCCGGCTGAATCGGGCGCTGTGTGTTACTACACCTGTGTGTTTGCCTAGCCGCTGGCCGTGAAAGCAGACTTGTTTTCGGGCGGGGAGCACGGACTGAGATTGCGTTCAGCCGGGATCCCTCTTGTTACCGCCGACAGCTGTCACAAGTGTATGCGCCTCCGTCAGCCAAGGCCTCTCTACGTCTTTTTGTTTTCGCTCCGTTAGCAAACGTGGAGTCGGCAGGAGTGTGTACATACGGAGGGACCGTTGCCATGGTTTCCCCACCTACGACCCGTTCCTGACTGCGGGCTAAGTGCCGCTTGTACAGATTAAATGTGAACACGGGGTGACCGCACGCTTCAGTTGGAACAAGGGACACGGCGAGGGAAGGGCCCCATCATGGTGCAATATCCGGGGGCACGGGTCCTACTACTGTACCTGTGCTACCTGACGAACGTCCACGGACTTAGAAACTATGGAACGAGTAAGTACTTCAGTACCATTACATGTTAGTCTAAACTCCGTTGTTTTGGTGATCTTCACTCGAGGGCACGATTCATTCCGAAATTTACATCGTCGTTTGGAGGGGAGGGCAAAAGGGCGCACACAAGCCGCAGGCAAGGCAGTGGTACGCCCAACACAGGTGTTCAACTACCTGTACACAACATTACGGCCTTTCTACTTCATTTCTTGGATCAGGCGGGGAGAAACATGCACGGTTAGCTGTAGAATCGTGTTATGTTCTCGCTAGTTGGCTTCTCAGAACTGAGATGAATGGAGAGTTACGCTCCGTGCATGTGTTTGCTCACTCCGGTGCCGGTGTGGTTCAGGGCACAACTGTCCACGGAGTTATCCCCGCAAATGTAGCTTCAGAAGGAATGTCCCTCTACGGGCATTACAGAAAAGACGACTTTGCCTTCAACGTTGCAACACTGTGTCTTTTCCAGAACAAACTACGTCTAAAGCGGCGGGGCCAGTTAAAGCGTGCACCTGCCAGTAGAAATACGAAAGGCGGCGATCCTTGTTTTTGCCAAAATGGTTTCCAATTCTGATTCACTAGTCTACGCAAACATTTGAGTGAAATCACAGCCTGTCCTTAATATTGAATGAAGTTAAGTATAAACAAGAAAATTTGTTTGCAGTGAGTGTAGTACACCCTCAGCACATGACATGGGTCATTTGTTGGTGTCATAAGGCGTGATCCATGGTGATGTACTGTTAAACTTAGAATATGTGATTTGATCTCCCTTAATACATACAGTATGCTAATATCCCCCAAACTTCACATTGAACTACCCGAAAGGTGTTGTTCTCAATCATCCTGAAAGCGGCGCCCGCCGTCTACAATACTGCCATGATTTTGAACAAAAGTAAATTTGCACTGGGCTTGGCACCAAGGTTCAGACGTGCAGCCTCGCCACCCTGGGCGGGTCAGCAGTCCACAACAACCGACGGTCATAAATCACAGCACG
Organism: Branchiostoma floridae; assembly: GCF_000003815.2. NCBI lineage: Eukaryota > Metazoa > Chordata > Leptocardii > Amphioxiformes > Branchiostomatidae > Branchiostoma > Branchiostoma floridae. The sequence goes on along the minus strand of NC_049983.1, from coordinate 21,560,137 downwards.
GTAACATTTACAGTTTTACGACAGTTGTTAGCGGAACCATTATGCTGTGTAACAGTGATAGCAGGACGGTAAGGTTGGACAAACACCGCGCTAACCTGCCATTTTCCGCTCTACAAAAATAATTGTGTTGTCGGAGACGGTCACGCTGCTCCGCACTGTGTCCACAGAACAACAGGGGATTCCGTGTGAGGAATACATCTTCAAGGCTTCTCTAAAACCCCTTTCTCTTAAGGAATAATCCACGTGGTGGCTTCTCTTGTATCCGCGACAGAATCCCTATCTACTGTCACTCTCAAAGCCCCGCAGTCGCGCCCAATGCTAGGATCAGCCGATGAAGGCTATCATAATACCGCGGGGCCGTGTTTAAAGGCACCGCTATCTGAAGGGGTGAGCAGAGAGTCTACATAAATAAATATTCTTACCGTTGACATACAACCTTTCATCAGGAGAAAGGCACACGCGGCGAACTCAAGGGACGCACACTTTGTAAAGTAATGGGTGATAAACAATAAATAACTTTACATGGGCTGCCGCTCTCTGATTATTGTGATGACCTTGCTAACCTCGAGAACTTCAATTGAAATAAAAATGTAAATACATTTGGGATTATTCCAGGACTTGTAAATCGCCTGAACATGGAGTTAAGTCAGATATAGGATGATAACAACAATATCTGTTACAAGGAGTGCTAAAATACGACGCGTCTCAAACAAATATCACTCACAACTAGTATGTATTGATTGTGTGACAAAGTGATTTTATGTTGTTGATCCTAAATATCAAATATTTGTTGTCTGCTTTTTTTCCGTTGCCTGATATAAATCTTTATGGTAGTCCTGTCACCAGTATTATGTGTTCTGTGTTGACCTTTTAGAAACCATCAGTCAAGCAGAAATGAGCTTTAAACATAAATCGAGAACCAAATGCCCGTGTAGTCGCATGCACGCGTCAAATCTACCATCTATTGTAGTATTAGAACTGAATCCATGAACATTCAGACTAAGTTATTTACAGAGAACAGAGTCACGCATACAAGTCTCTCGTTATTTCATGAGACAACTTCCCTCGGAATCGATAAAGGTCACGATCGTGGCTCGGCAAGCTTTGGAACAATTTCCTCCTTACAAATTAGACCGGGCGGTCCGGGCACTGCGGTGTGTTCGCTCAATTACAGGATAACCCGCTCAGGTGACGAATTGTCTCAAGTGAACTGTGTGCGTTAAGTACCATTCAGGTGGTTCGGAATTTATTGACGTGTAATTGGGTACATGGCAAATCGTCGCCTGCAGCTATATGTATATACTGTGTGAAAATGTAGCAATAAACGGTTATGCTTTGTATATGATATGCCTGAATAAATATCCAAAAGTACAACTTACCAATAGCGATGTTTTTGAATTGCTTAAAAAAAGATTAAGACAATGTAATGCTTTTCAGATAGAAAAAATGCAAGCAAAATTGAGACGAGAAGTAGAATTCCACTCGCCAACTCCATATATAGCTACAGGATAAGTAAAAATGCACTCGTTCTAACTTCTTCTTGAAAAATAGTGTCTCATGTCCTACTAAGAAACAAGGACACACAAGACTGCCACAGGATTCTGATTGTTTTAACTCTGCCAACGTTAACTCCTGATCCGTGTACAGGTGTGACCTGTCACAGAGTACCACACCGCCTTAGTTAATGACTGGTAACGTAAGGAAAGACCATTCCTTGTCGAGTAAGCTACCGTCAAATTGTCGATTCATCGGTTTGACCTGGCCAATAGGTTATGACATCGACCAAGTATCAACAAACCATGCTGAGGTCTTGCTGAAAACGTACCCAGATGTCAATGGCTTCAACTTATTCTCCGGGTAGCTAAAAATTTAAAGTCATATGTGCTAGAATATTCAAGACCACGTCTTTTAAAACCAGAATTTCATATGTCCATATTAATTCCATTCAATTTCTTATCGCTTTCTTAAGTTAAAGGTGAAGTGATATATTTACCAAAAAAGGATGATGATTAGGTTGATGAATGACTGACTAACAACAAAATTCTTCACTCTCAAGTATCGACCAGGGAATAACTAAACAGCCAAAGTTTCGGTGGTCGCCTATCTTCAGGGCAATAATAGCTGGATCACTTTGCACTGTAGCTAGATATTACTACTTACAGTTTTACCACATACATAGATATTCTTTGTAGATTATTTGTATCTAAAAGAGGACATTTCTTATCTCATTCCTTACATATACCACAGACTACACTGTTCACTGACGTTCTCCTATTGTTCTTGTTTTCTAGTCGACTTCGGCAGATATTGCGGCTCCGGTCACTTCGAGGAGGCTGACCACGCCGGGTACATACAGTACAAGCCGGAGACAGGCTCTACCGCCCGCTGCAGCCTGCGGTTAAACCCTCCGGTGGGCGCCATCGCCTTCTACTTACAGTTCAACAACCTCACCCTGGACTGCTCCTACCAGTCGCTGAAGGTGTACGAGAGGACGAAGGTGTACGAACCCGGCACGATACTGGTCGACTTCTGCTCGGAGAGCGCCGACGACGTGACGGAGATTACGTCAACAGAAAAGAGCATCGGCATCGAGTTTTTGTCCAACCCTAACAAGGACGACTTTGATGTCAAACCCGCCAGTTTTCTCATCATGTACACGGTCTTCTCTGGATCAATTGAAGGTAAGAAAATCAAATACAAAATCTGTACATGTTTGCGCTAGAGAAGGTATCTTGAATAAAAAGCGTCGACTGTCGAATGGACTCTCTTCTGTACTGAAGACACCCATTACCAATACATGGAAACATAAGACTTATATCATTTTCCCAAATCAACTTAATTCAAAAGACATGCACACTATATGCTTACTATTTGCAATCTGCCTTTTCTTATACTATCTCTGTCTTGCAAGTCTGAATGATTTCCACGTGCTCATGAAATGACAGCACGGTTCCACTGCAGACCTTATGGTCATTCCTTGACATTTAAAACAGTTCGATTCATGACGTGTAGACAAGTAGTGTCTTAACACTACAAGATGTAGTCCTCCCTTTGGGGCAGCCCTGGGAACGTGTGTGATGACGGATTGGGCGCTAGGCGCACGCGCCGTGTCCGTCAGGTAGGCATCCGGCCGGTAGGGGCTCAACTAATGGCCCGTTCACTTCTGGAACATCCCCCTGGAGTCAAAGTATATACTGGCTGGCCATTGTAGGTTATTAGAGCATCGTGTCGGAGGCAGGGAAGGAACAGAATCGCTCGAAAAGAGGCTGCACAATTGCCTTGTAACAATATGCCAATGAGAACGGGCTTTTTGTCGAGTCTTGAAGGTAGTTGTGCGATGTTTAAGATGACTACAGAAGAAGAGTTACAGGTCTAAGTGTCCCAGCGGTCGGGTTCGCATGTCAGAGAAGACTGGAAACACTTTACACAGATGATAAGAAAGCTGAAAAAATACAACAACGGCGCCCTCAGTCCGGCTCCCTGACAGAAGCGTTCTGCTGTTTGGGGTTGAGATAAAGTTACGTCGGTTTGTTGTCACAACACGTGCTGACAAGGTCTCGTCTGTTATTATACAGATGTATTCCAAGCTTCTCGGAAATGCTAGCCGTTCTTTAAGCGTTCAGATTGGTGAAAGCTGCCTGTGGTGTTGGGGAACATATATCGTCTGCACACGTAGTTACAGGTCCGCCTAAAAGGCTCAGTAATGAAATTCTCAACTATTGTGTGACAAATGAAGAGACAGTATAGAGGGTGAATACAAGGAGAATTGGACATGGAAACATAAGATTACGTGATTGAGAGTTTCTTTTGAGAAATGTACAGGTTGCACTTGGAGTGAGTTAATGACAAATCTTAATGCAGAGCTGTAGAACCATTATGAAATACACCACATCATGCCTGTTATCTCACCCAACCCAAGATATTGTCCGTCAACGTCTTACATCATATGGAAGATCTCAGAAAGTCGTCCGCCTGAGTTCAGAGGCGGTTAAGAACTTGGACATGAACTCCCGATGCGTTGTTGATAAGCACCAAAATAAACTTCCCCGCGATGCTTTTTTTCTTCGACGCTATTAAAGATTTAGCGTTTGTTTCTCTGCCCGGGCCAGGAAACATCCTGTTGTAACTATACATCTGAACGTGACGGCTGACTTTCATTTCACGGCACTTAAAACATGGACACCACGTGGTATGGATCATCACCGTCTTCAGGCGGCTGGTGTCCGGATGTGAGCGGGTGTCCGAGACGTGTGTGCCACATGCAGCCGTCTTGTAAGGGCGATGTTTCGACTAAAAGGTCGAATCGCCCACGGAGTTTTTATTACATGAAGCCGTATAGTAATTCTAAAACTGATAAGAATATTAGTACCTTCACGTGTGTCATATTTTACACTGCATGTGCGATTGCGTAAGCAAAGCTCATCAGCAATTCTTTCACGGTGACACCTGTTGCAATAGCAAGCCTTTTGATAATATCTTCACTATCATGATTCAATTCTGACATTATTAGCACTTTGTGGTACTAAATATAGCTCGTCCAAAGTAAACTAATTTACCAGTATGGCATAAAGATCCCCTAACACTGTTTTTGGGTGAGATGCACCAACGGTTATCGCAAGTTGTCTGGCACCTCACACAGTACAGACACCAGAGACAGACGTTTTTCCTGATAACCTCTGTCTACCAGTGCAATACATTACTGTAACAGCCATTTTTATCTCGATCAAACGTACGCTATTCAGCGTTTTCGAAAGTGAAAGTTTGCAACACCACTTTTACTCGTCATCGTGCCGATAACCTTTTCGTCTGGAGTCGGGCGTTTTTTTTCGATAACCTTTGTCTTTCTGAGCCTGTATCACTACAAGACCAACAAGGCGAAACTGAGGTTTTGACCTTGAAAAGCGTAACGCCAAGAACACTATCTATCATTGTAGAGTCTCCTCTCATCCACGCGTTTGCCTTTGTAAGTTTCTGAGGTAGATCGAGACAAACAACGCGTTGTCAGCGATAGACATAACAAGAGTATTTTAGCGTTGTCTCTTATTGTTGTTCCGCACCGTTAGGTGTTGTGAGTCGTGGAAGACCTCTCCTTCCCCACACGCATTAGGATTCCCCTGTCGCACGCGATGGCCCAACAATGCCCCTGAGTACCGAACATGAGGTGCTTTATTATAACACACAGAGGTAACACACTCTCGAGTTCAGTACTCGACTACAGTCTAGTCCTTTCTTTAAAATCCTTCGATCAATGCCCACTCCAGTTCGCCTCTACACACAAGCTCCTTGGAGGCTAGAAATGTAGGGCAAAGCGTCACGTTACTTCCAAACACAGTATCGTACAAATAGCGTAAACGTATCTGGGGGAGTACTCTACAGTTAGGCTCCGGATGTTTGTTTTTTCACGTCTTTTAAGGTTTCTTTTCTGTCAGTCAAACTTCCTTTTTCAACGTTTGGCAGGTGGACAAAAAGAAACCCTGACAAAATCGAAAGTCCAATAAAATTGCATGAAAGACGTTACAAACCAGCCGGAGCCTAACCTCTGCTTGGAGACTATTGAGACGGGTCGGGGGTGAAATGTATGAATTTACGGGACAATTTGTCATAGATGACGAGAGTTGAGATTACTTGTCGCGACACACTTGTCAGTGACGCCAAGTTTGTAAACTATCCATATAGGCAACGGAATCTACAATACGGTATCCTGGTAGGCAAAGGCGCCCTAAAGAATACATGATATCTGCTTACATTGTAAGATATCGGCATTTAAAGCGTCGTCTAAATTTCCTGCTCCCTTGACTTCTCTCCGTGAGAACTGAAGCGGAGTCCCACTTTCCGGAGGAAACCGAGGCTCAGACAAGAGCCCACCTGAGCAAACCGTGTCCGGGTCCTGTTGTTGTCGCGCACGGGCCGTGTGGCAGGCGACATACGACACCCCGACAGCGTCAATGTCGAGTCAGGGTTGGGAACGCTCCAACAAGAGCAGAGATTTACACGGAAGTACGACGACTTCACCTGGATTGTGCCTCTTGTTAAAATACGGTCCCGTTCAGAAACTATGCTCGTTCGTTTTTTTTAGATAATGTGATGTCCAAATTTAAATCGAGCCAAAGCTGCCCAACCGGTTGTCGTTAGCTTATAGCGGTTTATCTTGCAGTTCACGGCTGCACAGAAGATATTTTATATATAGTGGCCGTACGTAATTTTCACGTCCCCCTTAACTCTGCAACAATATTCATATTTCCACGTACATTGACGAATAAAAGTAAAGAAGGAGAGAGTAAAAGGGATAGAGAGAAAGGAAAAACAAAATGAAGAAGCATGATGAAACATTACATGCTCCTAATAGGACTATAATAGCTTTCTATCATGCTTTCAGTTAGTTGGATTATCTGATCTTTATCCAATATTGTGCGAAATACTGAATGCAGAGTCTGTTATTTCTGTAAACTTTATTGCGTTCAGTATGTCTCAGTAATTCATGTGCTGGCCTATTGTTTAGCCCTGTTGTTGAGAAGGAGGAACTTGATAAAGACCGGATGTTGAACCTTATCTCCCATCACCTCACAAAGTTCACCCTTACAGTACAGCTTATAACGTTATACCGATCGATCTTTCCGCCATTTGTCACACGAATGGGACAAGTTCTCCACCGTTACTGAGTACCACTTCAGTTTGTATGACGGGCACGGCACGAGGTGCTCGATGACGTCAGAATCAGACGACAAGTTACGTGAAACCATTCACCCAGTTACACGATCACAATAGACGCCAAGGCCAATGCTAAACTTTGCAAACCATTCATCCGTCATGGTACTGGTGAAATATACAGATATAGGAAAGCCGTCGGGAGAGAATGTTTAAGTGCCTTTTTGAAAGAGTTCTTAATTAACTACATTAAATCAACATGGTGTAGTATACGAGTACAACAGCCTGATCCCAATACCCAAATTAACGTTAAATATATAAATTTCTATAGACATGTAAACTAGATACTGGCACGTGCTACAAAGTAGTATGCTATTTTAGGAAAACGAATGTCAGGTCTCTCAGTCCGAGTTACAGGTTGTCAGCATGTTTACTTGTATGAGGAGGACTTGGTTATACGTGCCAAAGGATACAGACATCTAGCGAACGTTGTCCAAAGCACAGTCACAATATATGGTGTGCTTTAATAATCATTTCCCAGCTCTCTCTGTCTTTGCCATCTCATTCCGTTCACTTCGAATTCTTAGCATTTTAGCGTCTCAAAAGTTTAAATATTTGAACGATATTTCCCAATATCTAAATTTCGAATTCAGCGTCATATACTTGACGTTATAAAAGATTGCATATTTACTTCCGATTTTCAACGAATTAACCTTTCATAACTTGCTCATTTTTGCAGGTCTCGGCTTGTGTCCACTGGAACACATCGGCCCGGGCTTCATGCAGCCGCAGTTTAAGTGTGCGAACGGCCGCTGTATCCACGCTGAACTGGAATGTGACGGGATCAACAACTGTGGTAAACAACTATTTTCACTTGTAGTCATTCTTAAAATCTCTCGGCACTGTTTCAACGTGCAATGGAAGGATAATAATGCTTTGTTCCGACTGAATTCCTTAATGTAACTTATCATGTCAGTTCAAACAAGAGGTAGACAGGTACCTATCTAAATCATTTGTCAAGCGTAAACCTTCAGATGTTTCTTGTAATCCCTTTTGTTTCTCGTTAATAGTTGAAATGGCAGTTCAAAATTTGATGCTACGCCCTATTGTTTCTTCCGAACACTACTGAGATGATTTTGCAGTGAAATTGAAAAAGATCGATCTGTTGCTCACTGACACGCTGATATGCTGTTAATCTGTACTCCAGGTGATTCCAGTGACGAGTCGAACCTGGACCACCAGACGAACTGTGACCGGCTGAAGGACCCTCCTGGAAACAGAACGGACCTGCCCCATGCCCAAGGTACTCTCACTACTCAACAGGAATACGATGTTGTCTCCCTCCTGGAAGCTTCAAATTCGCCATCATGTACTCGAAAGCATATTGCGGTCTACATGGTCCTTGGTTCTATATCGTTCATGTGTACAGAACCCTGCATGTTGCGTTGATAAGTGTTAGGCATTCGGGTAAACAATATTCAATCTCTATAAATGGATAATATTTGTAAATTACGTTCGGACGTTTTGGGTGACAGCTATAGCTTACCTTCAAATTCAATGTCACTAGAATGAGCTGGCAGAGCGTGTTAAAACTAGAATATGTTGTTGCATGGAAACAATGAAAGCAGATTGGAGCAAAGCAAAGAACAAAGTTTAACGTATATCCATTTGACTTTATCTATTCATAATGCGATTGTTAGTGTTTATGTTTCCGCCCTCTCTTCCCCCAGTGAGCGAAGTTCATCGTCCTAGCAACTTCCCCACCACCCTGAGTGCGCATGACCAAGAGGCCACGTACGGCGGGCACGGGCTGAGTAACGGAGCCATCGTCGCCATCGTCATCATCGCTTTCGTCTCGGTGGGAATCATCATCTTCGCCGCCGCCGTGCGCTACACACGGTTCCGCGACAAATTCCAAGGAGGCGCTACTCAGAGGAGTATAGACTACGAGTACACAGAGAGCCCAGCGTACGAGCCGTCCGAGAGGGTGGCTCGGCTGGTGATACGGGACGGGAGAGCCATCATCACTCGGGGGTACATCCCCACACACAGCGTCGGGAGTACTAGTACCAGTGCCACGGATGACCGGGCGGCCTCTACACACACCTTGAACGGAGACTGTTCTAACGCAGCAAACTCCCAGGCAAACGGCCACGTGGTGCTACCGACAAGATCTGGTAGTGATAAACCAAGTTTACAGCCGTTGCTAGGAGACCGAAAGGGAAGCGACAGTGACGGTTCACTGCTGCCCTCCTACCCGCCCCCTCCTTATGCAGACCTGTATCATCAAGTCTATGATCGCACACTAGATTCCTCAGCTGTATAACACCAGGCTTGGATAGCACGAAGTTTTGTAAATATAATTATTGTACATTTGAGTGTACATATCTGTATATGTTGCTGTGTTAACATATTTACGTGAATTTATAATATTGATATCAATTTTATTGAAATTTGGAATAAAACTGCAATCATTTCTGTTTCAACAATACCTCGTCATGATGTCTTGTTTCTTTCGTGTTTAATAGAAAATGTAAAAGGGCAGAATTGTTCTGTCTAAAACAATACCCCACTAGTAGAATAAAGGAATATCTCACACCATAGTTCAAAGGACCCATACATCTTTAAAATCAATATCTTGATCGGATCCAATGGAAATATAGACTTAAAACACGCATTAATGTAAAATCTTATGTCTCTTTATTGAATTTATTTTGCATTTGTACCGAAAGACCATGTACTATGGTGCTCAGATTCGTTTGATGAAAACAAGTGTCCACATCATGAACCCCTGCACCATGTCCATAGTCAGTACAATAGCGCCTCCTTGGAACCCACAATAGTACTACAGCATTAAGTGGGGTAGTAAAGTACAGCAGCTCAACACATTTTTGCACGAGTATGTAACCGACTTCAAATGAAATTTGTAATCATCAGAATGCTCAAATCAGTAAATGAGGACAATGACAACAATTCTGGCACAATACTACAAAATCATCAGCATGAGACATTTTATATTTCTTGCAAACGTTGGTCACGGTTTCTGCATGTTTCCTAAAAGCTGAGGATCTTCTTGTCCCGCAGAAATTCCCCTCTGGGACTGCTCACATTGGGAGGGAGCAGGGCCAGGTAGATCGGTGTTTCAGCTCCTGGAAATAAAAAGTCTCTTTCAACAGATATATCTTCATTTATTTTAGCTTCTCCAAGTTGACTCATGCTTTAACCATTACAATTTTGGGGGACGATCTAGCCAACAAAGGTTTATTTGGCAAGCAAAAGTATTGAGTCTACAGTTACTACAAAGGATGGCACTCAGGCGAGTAAATCTTGGACTGAGAGGGTAACTGTGAGTTGATGGTCAGGAATATGACATGACGGTCACAGATTCTTCTCTTGGTCTTCATGCACATGTTACATACATTGTCTTTAACTAACCTTTGTCCACTGATCTTCCAGCGGAAGGACCTCCCATGTCTGTTCTCACCCAGCCTGGGCATAACTGTGAGATAAAAAAAACAGAATCAAGAAAAAAGACAACACTGAAATAAGATAGACTGAATCTCATAGCCAATAGCAGGAAATCTAGTACATGTACTTCGTTGTATTAAATCATGTGCATATGATACCATATCTCATGATCATGT
>NC_049983.1:21548799-21549748 GCF_000003815.2 Branchiostoma floridae | reverse complement strand
CAAAGTGAATAGAACAAGTCCTTACAGCATTGACAACAACATCTGCTCCTGTAGCATCAAACTGTCTCTGCAGCACCATACTCAGGGCTGTTGCACCCATTTTGGACACACGGTAAGCTGTGGGGAATGAACAGGATATGATGATTATTTCCTTTGAAAGTGATGTTTAGGCTACTGTAATTCAAGTACATGTGTATATATTCTGAACAGAGCCCCATAACACCATACAATTAGACTTCAAATATACTGTCATAGTCAGTCAAATATGTTCATCTTGTACCATTGGGCAATATGCCCAAGGTATTCCATTATATGGAAACTTAAAGTTGAAAGGAAAATAATTGAATTAATGATGTAACATTATACTAAACAATACATAAGAAAACATAACATACCCAGTGTCTCCATCTTCCATCCTTTCTCTTCATGCACTCCTGATTTCACATCACTAGATACACAAATATGTGTAAGAAAAAATTGTGTTTGAAGTTTTGTACAATGAACAAATAAATTGCCAATTGTATACCATGAAACAAGTCTTTTTGTTCAATTTTGTAATATTGACTGTGGCACTCAGCTAACATCAACAAGCCATCAAGTTGAAATTTCCAACTGGTAATTTAATGCCATGTTTCATTCCTGATTTCTTTTCTTCCCCCCTCATTCTTTCTTTCCTCTATTCCCCATCTCTACCTGACAAACTGCTCCATCATCTGGACCAGCTCCTGCTCAGTCAGCTGTTTTGATTGGAAGGTCTGTCTGAGTTCAGGAGTGACATGCGACAGGTCTCCCATCCCGCTGCTCACATTCACGATTCTGATGGGAAAACATATACTTATTGCTGCAGTACAATGTGAACCAGTCAGAATTGCTCTGCTGAAGATGACAAATGGTCAACAGAACGTCGCTGGAGAATAAGCTGTGGTTGTGTAAAAGGATCTTAACTAAG
>NC_049983.1:21512505-21548699 GCF_000003815.2 Branchiostoma floridae | reverse complement strand
TTCCTTTTATCAATCACAACATCTGGCAAAGGATGCTTAACATTTAATCCTTAACGTTTCAAATAGTTACATGACACAATTCTCATCTACACACCTTGTTTAATTTACATTCACCAAGAAGACTATGTCTTCGGTAGCATCTGTATGAATGTGTGTATGTACAGTATGTGTGTAGAAGACCAGCATAACTCAAGAATGCCTGCATGGATTGTATTGATATTTGGTATATGGGTACATCTTGATGAGTACTGAAACCGATTAGATTTTGGGCCCACTAGCGCTTGTAGTAGTACTACAGCAGCTTTTCCTGCTTTGATATCTCAAAATCTGGAATGCTATGGTTGTAATTTTTCAGTGGTAGATAGCTCTTGTTTGTTTTTAGATACATGTATATGTCTTGGGTTGCAAGGAAGAGAAGTTGGTATACTTTCTACCGTACCTATGGACACTAATCACAGAGTGTAGTAACATTGTACCTGGCATGAGGTCTCAGCAGTGGCGTCAGGGCCTTGGTGAGGTTAAGGAGGCCAAAGAAGTTGATTCCCATGGTAACCTCAACTTGTTCCACCAAAGGTGTGGGATTGCTGCGCTGTAATAAATGATTGAACTTAATTGCTTGGCAATCGTAAAAGGTACATAAAAAGGACATGTAGTATAGTGTATCCACAGTAGCATCCATAGCTCATCATCATCATCGGTCGACGTGATCACACATGTTTGCACATGTTTACACACGACGGGGTTATACTGCCCCTTACGGAGTGGTATACCCTTTCGGGGCTAATTACAAGACGGGGATGCGCCAGGTCTCCCGTCCAGGTGAATGATGTAAATCACCGTGTGGCTGATACGGTATGGAGGTTCTCCAGGCCTCCAACCGGGTGATTTGAAGTGAATCACCAACTCCAGACAGAAGGATTTGCACCAACGCACACCGCACCATCGCACGTGTGGGGGTTCTTTAACGTGCATAGGGTGTGAATCTCCCCATACACGGGACCTCCATTTAACGTCCTATCCGAGGGACGACTCATTTTTCACTTGAGTAAAGTGAGGAAAGTCGTGTAAAGTGCCTTTCCCAAGGGCACAAGATCGGTTGCACGGCAGGTGGATTCGATTCCGCAACCTCTCGGTCATGAGGCGGATACAATACCACTGCGCTACACGGTCCCAGTTATCCATAGCTATCATTTTCCTAAGTCAAACAGTAAAGCTTACCACATTTTGTTTTAGATGTTGTACAGGTGTCCCAAATAATGACATGACAGCAAATAAGTAGAATCGTTGTTGGATGTCCCTGGATGTTTGCTTCCATTGAACCATGCCATATCTGAACAGCGTGGACTCTAATTGACTCTCTTCAAACAATGAACCACGTCCTCACCCCATACATCACCCCAGCATTGTTCACCAGCACATCCAGCCCTTGGTGCTCTTGTTCCAGATGTTGTTTGAACCTTTGGATGCTATCCAGCGACGAGACGTCTAGTTGGTGGAACCTGGGCTGACAGCCCTGCTCATTCAACTCCTTCACTGCTTCCTGTCCTCTACTCACATCTCTAGCTGTACAACAGGATAAAGTTACACTTAGATTTCTGTTCCATTCAGTTGACTCCCATAAATCATGAAAATCTTGTTGCATGACACATAGTATTGAAATACTTGGAGGATAAAGAATACATGATACATATTAATGTAGATTGCAAAAGTCAACAGTTCAGCATTCTGCAATACTTACCAGTGAGGTACACTGTCCCATTAAATTGCTTGCACAGTCCCTTGACTATGGCTAAGCCGATACCCTTGTTCGCACCTGTAACCTGTGTTTATACAACAACAAAAAATTATGCAATGTTTAAGCCTACTGTACGAATAATGTTGTTTGTTAATGCACATAGCAGATAAAAAATATCAATGTTAAAGAAAGGCCACATTTTCCATGAAAATGCCGGATATTTCTGAAGGGGAAGAAAGAAAATTTGTACGAAAAGGAATAAAAAAGGCCGAGCGTCAAATGTACGATGCCCTGTTTGCAAGATGAAAATGTTGCATATACAAGATATAACAGTTATGTCCAAAAAGAAAAAAAAGAAAAGATAAGAAAAGTGGGACACGAGACTAATGGTTGCTGACAGAAGAAATAACAAGAACAGGCCAGAAAAAAGAAAACAATATTTTTTCCTTCGGAAACATAGTACATGTACATGCAACTTTAGATAGTGGTGAGCACATTCACACATGACTCGGCAAGATTTGTTGACAAATGACAAGGATTTAAGTTACACCGACCACAAAGCTATTTGTTACAGAATGTTCTAACACAGTTTCGTAACACATTCCACTGTCCTCCAGCGGCCAAATGTCCCGTTCCCCATCATAACTAGCTTCATTCTGCTAACTGTCGATGAAATGTTTGTACTGGGTGGCCATCGGTACTGATTTTGAGAGACTACTAGTATATGATGGTCCAGGCGCGAAAGTTGAGTGAAGGTTGAGATACCCGGAAGTGAGAGTATACTGGTGGGACAAGGCATAAATTCATGAAAAACAGTAAAAACAATGAGCTCTCAAAAAGAGAAAGTCGTTCCCTATTAATCTCTTCTACTGATCAATCGGAAACAAACTCTCATATATGGGTGTCAACTGTTTGGGACGGACTTTACCACAGCGACTCGGCTCATCTTGGCGCGCTTCGAAACTTTCGTAACCTGATTCAGGTCAGAGTTCAATGTTTGGAAGAAACGATTCAGTGAAAAAGGGGGTTGTTATCATGTCGGCAGTGAAATACTATAAATCAAGAGCAGCGTTAAATGACATATTTTACTAAATATATAACTATGAGTAATATATTGTTGCTAATACGTTTAAGATATACCGAAAATGGTCCATTCACTTGTGCACAAAATAACCTGTTTTCCATAATAGACTTACCTGGTGCTGATGTCGCGAGATTTCCCGTCAGTCCGAGAGTTCACATTTCAGATGAAAAATGGCGGCAGAATTTTCTGAATGACTACACAACTCTCGCGATTATCTGCTTTGCAGGGTTGTAGAGTTGATGTCAAGGGCCTAGCAGGTAAGAGGAAAACACAGAAATCAACAGGGAACTGTTTGTCTCATTGTGCTGATTATTTTTGTTCGCTAAACGGTGATCTAGCTAGTTAGTCAAACCCTGTCGACCAGTCGACGTCATACTCATGAAATTATATCGTGATGAACAAGAAAACAAAACTATTGTATTGTGATTTGCGTGATCTAGAATTCGTTCGACTTTTCTCCGTACGTAGTATGTAATATGTAGATTGTCCAACCGGTGATAGGTCTATCACTGGTACTGTTAATAAGAAATAGAATAGATACATAAAGAGATCAACTTTGGTCGTGATGATCAAAATGTGCTTGTAAGTTGTATACAAACAAGTACCGTGGTTTTGTAGCATAGCATTGTCAGATGGTGCAAGAAGGTAAAAACCTTCCTGGATGATGCAAGGAGGTTATAAACTACGGTATAATGTTGCAACATCATGTATCAATCCTCAACTGGTTTAGAAATGACTCATCTCGGTCTGTCAGAACCAACAGTATAATGTATAATGTTTTAAGTTAGAAAAGTGCTAACTGATTTTAATGTTTATTTTTCCATCTTACAGATTCCATCTGTGATGATGGCCTCCAATCCCCTGTTCACCGGACCTAAAACAGGTAACCACCACCGACCCGGTATGTTCACGTACAACACACAACAGAACAGGCTTCCTGCGAGACACTCCAACATGGCCGCACCCTCAGACCAAGACAGCGTAGAGACTCCTCGTAAAAAGGCCAGACTGGATAACGCCGCTACAGGATCGGGTTTTAACGACACCTTCGCAGACGATGACGAGTTTCTGACAGCCGATGACTTGGATCAGATTGACTTCATGGCATCTCAGGCGTACAGCCAAGCAGACCCCTCAGAAACAGCACCCGCAGAGCCTAGGCAGCAGAAACAAAATGGCTGCAACATGGGCCAGGCATCCACCAGCGCAACAAGAAACCTCGTCCAGAGCAATGTGCCCAACTTCGATTCCTTAACAAGTTTCTCTCAGGTCACAAACAACAGTTCACTTGGTAGCAGACAACTGCAAACTAAAAGACAAACCCAGGGGAGCACTAGTGGAGTGAGCAGTGCTGGTTCCTTTACTTTCAAATCAGCAAGTGGTAGAACAACACACGTTTCAAACAGCAATGTCCTACCAAAGGGAGGTGATGGTGGATCATCTACCAAGGTGATGGCTCAGAACTCCAGGGAGTTGGAGAACAAAAGAGGTGGGGGGATGACTTTCAGACAGAAGGGAGAGGTGCAAGTATCTTCTGCAGCTTCAGTAACAACAGGCAGCAACTTGAGCAAGGCAGGACCTTCATCCACAAGGCAGACAGGGCCAGATATCAACCAACAAGAACTGAATAGGCTGAAAGCAGAGTGTGATAACTATAAAAAACAGGTATGTATGAGATTGTTTCCTTTGATACTTTGCCTTAAGAACATTTAAATTCAAACATTTAAATTGTTGATTGCAAACATATCTTTAATGATTTTTTTTCCATCACAGTTGGCATCCTTGCAGGAGGAGCAGTTTGGTAAAGAGGGAGAAATTAAGATTCTCCGAGGCTCCTTAAAGAAACACCAAGAGGAAATCGACCAATTTAAGAAAGCCCGCCTGGAGGAAGAGGAAAAGAAGGTCCAAGCACAGACCTCCAAGGAGAAGGAACTGGAAAAGGAGTTGGAAAGACTTAAGACACAGCTGCAGTTCAAGGAAGCTGAAGTGACGGAGGCTCAGAACGTTGTGAAAGTCATGGAGCAGAAATGTAAAAGACTAGCAGAGGGAGGAAACTCCTCCACAACACCAGTTAACAGCCCAAAGGTGGGAGGGATTCCAGCCAAGTTCAAGAGTGAACCAAAGTCCCCCCGAACGCCGGGCAGGGGAAACTTCCCAACAAAGGAGTCCTTCATGGAGGAAGGCAAGACAAAAAAGTCACCAGGTCAGGTCAAAGGGGAAGGGTCAGGTGCTACCAACACTCCAGAGAAGAATGGTATGTAGTACACTGTTGTACTAGTACTTTTCTTCGTAGTATATATAGTACACCTGTGTATGTGTAACCATCGTAGCATTTGTGTAATTCAGACTCATTCTTGTGTTAAGTACATTGTATTGTCAAAAGTTTTAACTGTTAGTGTTATTATGAAGTCTATCTATTCTTCAATTCATCAAGGACTTCTTTTTCTTTTGTCAGTATCCCCAGCCAGAAAGTCTGAATCGCCTGGGGTAAAATCAAGACTCCAGAACTCTCCTGAGAAGACTAGCAGTGAGGCTGCACAGGTGCCCCAGACAGAGAGACCACTGTCACTTGGGCTGGGGATTGTCACAGGTATTGTCACTCAGAATAGAAACACTTGTATATCTAGTGAATCAGATCACTGCAATACCTTTGCATGTATAATGGTTGAGTCACTTGAGAAGCATAACTGAACATGTGGTCATTTGAAAAAATTTACTTTTCATTTGGCTCACGCCCATTATACTCTATAGTCTTTGTGTTATTGTATGTTTTGATTTAGATATACACTGAGATACAATAAGATATATAGGTCCCTGGACTCCATTCTGTGCAGTGTGTCAGTAATTGTGTATCTGTTTGATTCCTCCAAAGCTTTGGTTCTTATACATAGTCTTCTTACTTTGTACAGATGGCTTCTCAGGTCCACTCTTGATGCAGAAACTTCTACTCCCAGGAAATTTGCCAGCATCATATGGCAAAAAGGAATCTCACGATGCTCAGCAAGGCCTGCTCACCTTGTTCCAGCTTCAGTGCCAAGTTGACCAGCCTGCCTCAGGCTCAAAGGATCATGGTCATCTAGGAAACGCCCAGGGATCTAGGTACACATTGTGGTGTGACTTTTGTATAATATTTAAATTAGAGCCTTTTAGAGGTCATTGACTGAATGACAGCACCTAAACTTGAACCAGGCTGCATTCTTACTCACAGATAAATCTACCAAAATTGTGTTGTTTGTACAGACTTTTGTGATTTACCGGTAAAAATGTCTTCTGTTTTCATAGCACTGGTCCAGTTCCAACATCATCTGTCAGTAGCTCTGCAAGTTCAACCACAACACTCAACCCTGAGCACCATAAACTGGCTTTACATGGGATATCTCATCTCCTGTCTCCTGCAAGAAGAAAAGAAGACAACAAACAGCATGTTGTTCATCGAGATGCAAAGTCACTGTCAGACCTGCTGAAGTGCCCTCCCCAGACAACAGAATCTGTTGTGTCCCTCTTCCCTATGATAGAAGATCACCTGAGTCAGTACAGAGATGTTATACAGACAAAGATTAACCAGTCGCTAGTCACAAGCATGGACAGCTCTTCTAAAGGTGGAAGTTTTGAGGGAGGATCCATAGACTCCAGTAACTGCAGCTCTAATGTGTCGGAGTCTGTTGTAAACTTCCGTCAGGCCAAAGAGGGAGCGGCAAATGCCTTAAGACTGTTGGAGAGGTTGTTACGGTACTGTCCAGAGGCAGGGAATGTGCTGATGCAGGGCTGGGTCAGCTCTCAGTCTCAGGAAGTGGCTGTGACGATGCATGAAAAGATCCAAAGCGGGCAGCAAGATGAAGATGTCATGATTGTGGAGGAGGGGACAAGTATTCCGTCTCTTGAAAAGAAGGTAAAATATCAGAGGAATTTCACAATATGCAATATATCTTACAACAATTTTCCTTCCATTGTTTCCCATTGTTGTCCTTTCAGTGTCATCTTTTTATACAGCAATTCATGTGTTTTTACAGAATAATTTGTCAGCAGTTTGAAAAGTTGAATTGTTTTGCTTGGTTCCTCACCAGATGGACACATCTACAGGTAACACATCCACAATCGTAATGGCATCGTCCAGTCCTGAACAGACCACAAGGAGCCCCAGCTTCCAGACCCACCCCTGGCTCTCTACCTGTCAACTGTTTGGAGACCTGCTGAAGTTATTTGACCTGCAGGTCAATCATAAGGTGCACAGTGCACCAGTGGTTACTATGGCAACACTGGAGGTCCTGACAGCACTGGCTTCAAGTTGTGACAAGAAGGACTTGGATAAGTAAGTGTTTTGTAGATTTCCCCTTCTTTAATCCATGTGGAGCAATGAGATTTCAAAGAGAAAGGTTTTTTGCACTACTAGTTGCACAACATGTTTTCTAATATTCATCAGGTAGGTGTATGGGAAGTGGTGAACTTTTAGGCCAAATTGACATGTTGGCAGTGTTGATATTAATTAGTCATGAAGACATATTCAAATGATATTCATGTACATGGTGTATATTCATATGCAAGAAATGCAGTTCAGTTTTGCTTATCAAATTTGAAATACAGCTGAAACAATTTGAAATATTGCATTGTTTCATTATAAATGACTGACTCAGTTATTGCTACCCAAGAAACCTGGAATTTAAAATGTATATCTGTTGTTTTTTCCAGCTTCAAGCCACTGTTTTCAGACAGCCTGTTGCCATCCTGCCTGACAGAAGACTGTGATGTGATGATTGTGACCCTGTGTGCGCAGTTACTGGTTTCCCTGACTCCATGTACAGCACTGGTGTCTTCTTTCTGCACACAAACTGGTGAGTACCCATCTTGATACAGCTATACATGCTGCTCTTACACAAGATATTGAAAATACATGTGAACCTTGTGTATGAACATAATATGCTCCTAAGGCTTAGTTTTATTGTCTTACTTTGTTATTGAAAGAAAATATAGTAGTAGAATCTGAATTTGTCTCTTGTGTACTTCAGAGTCTTGCCCACTTTTGAACATGTATTACCATGGCGAGCGGCAAGGGGGCGCTACTGTACAGCAATGGGTTGCAATGCAGCAACAGGTGGGTGTGTTTGTGTGCATGTGTCTGTACTACATGTGTTGTTCACCTAATGTATGATTTACAGCATAGAGTGTTACAGCGTTCCCGCCAGGTTCTTGAAAGTATGCGTCCAAATATTGGGGAGGGGGGTAATGAGCGCCGGAGGCGCGAGACGAGCGCCGCAGGCGATCGCTTTCTAGGGGGGTCCGGGGGCATGCTCCCCCGGGAAAATTTGGATTTTCAAACCCTCTAAAACACAATTTCCTGCAATTTAAGAGGAAAATCATGCGCTTGAGATTGGATGTCGGTTGCCTCTTTTACTCCCGTTATTCAGTAATCGACGACCGCCCTCTCGAACCCCAAAAATACATTATATGAAAAAAAAAACTATAAGCACAGGGAATCAGCCTTCCGTGATCTGGCCAGGGTATAATTTGTCCAGACATGAAAATTTTTGATGCTTCGCAACACTGTGCTCTAGCCAGTTCGTCAGCCAATTTTCGTATCGGTGGGGTTTTACAAGGCCGTGCCGTCATTTTCCACGAGCGTGCGACCTCAGGTAACCCCGTTTTCGGCGTGAAATCTTTGGCTGGATTTCTTTTTAAATAGACCAAGAACGTTATACATTACTCGAAGGAGGACGATATGCTGCCTCTTTGGTAGTGATCAGTGCCGGTGTAGCCTTGAAGCAGTAGCCAGAAAGACGTCCCAACGTGCTGGGCGTTGCGATCGACGATCCGTCTGGGGAGGGGGGCGTGCCGCGCCATGTGCCACAGGGGCCAGTGCCAGTGCACAGCCGACTCGATCGACGCTTGACAACAATATTGCGGCCCCTTTTCTGCCACAAATTTTGTCTTTTTGAAACATAAGAAATTTTGCAAATAACAAATAAAGTGTACAGTTTTGGATTCTTCACTTATTTTAATACCGCGCACCGCTTTTTTAACTTGGATAAATGGGGAAACTTTAATAGTAAATTGTTAGCAGCTAGGGAAGAAACTTGCCAGGCGACACGGTCGGCTACCAATATCACAAAACAACGTCACGTGCGCCTAATACTCCGTAACTTTTTTTTTTCCCGGTGACCAATGACAGAGTACAACATTACATTTATCAAACGCTGATTGGTTATTAAGATGATTGGATTTGGCCCTGGTGGCCAATCTAGACTGCTTGGCGCCGGTGGCCTGTTGCCAAAGATACCGACTGCCAATCAATTGCCCACAGCGTGAGAACTTTTGTTGAGATGTGCAACACTCGCACAGAACAGTTTTTTTGCTCAATACTAGTATTACCCACACATCTTTAACAAATACGTGAAAATGAGGATAAGTAAGTATCATGTTAAAATCAGAATATAAAATCTATATAAGATTTCTTCCAGATGAGTGTTAGAGAATGCTGACTGTCAGATGTATGTCACGGTCTACAAAAAATTACATTGCGCAACGGACAGCTCAGACTGGTGCGTGGCAGGGTGTGTCGCACATGGGTCCGCTAGTTGTAAAACGTGCCGCGCTCCGCCCCATGCCCAGACTACTGGGATGACCGGAAAGTGAACAATTTGAAGTATAAATTGTAAAGGTAGGATTCCTTCTTATAAACACAGATTTTTTGAAAGATTCCAGATACATTTTGTACACTGGTGGTACAGGTCAGCCTTTCTTTCAGATTTTTTTATGGACGCATTCAGCCGAGCCGAATGCGTCTTTCCAGAAAAAAATGCGTCCAAAGACGTAAAGACGTATGCCTGGCGGGAACGCTGGAGTGTTACTAATATCATACCTTCATATAGCAGAGTTGTTGATGGCACAGATATTATTTTAACACCAATTTGATTTCTTCAATATCTTTTATTTGTATTTGAATAGTTGCTTTTGATATCTAGGAGAGACCAAACGGCTATGATGACAGAAACTAGGGGTATGTTCAGTAATATGGTAAATAGCATCGATGTTTTGACACAATTATGATATTCCCACAGGTTGTGAGGTTACTGTCCACAGTGGTGTCCACTCACCCTGGTGGCACTACTCTACTGGTCAAGAGTGACTGTCAATGCAGTATGGAGGTCAACAGGAGTTTCTTTGCTTTTCCATTTTGTATCATGCAGTAAATACTAGTAATGTTTAAAGATGTAAATACATGTATGTGTAAAAATAACATAAAGATATTACATGTGATGTCATGTAACATGATTATGGAAATTGTAGAACAAATGATATTGATGCTGCAAGATTTAAGTACCAGTATCTATGATAATATTGTAATATTTGCTGTGATGAAATCTTTACTGAATTATCAATCTAAGTGGAAGGTGCAGTGAATATTGAAGAAAAGAACAATACATCTGTGCTCAATTAGTTCAAACACAATGCTACATATGGGTAAGCAAAGACAAATTGATTTAGGCTGTATTATCTTTTGTTGTACTTCTGAGTTGAGAGAATACTAAGTATTCTGTTGTGTTCCATAGGTGGTGAGATCACTGGTCATCATGTTGTACCGAGCTGTGAGTGAAGTGTTAGAGGGCAGGGATACTTCATCAGCCAGAGAACAGTAAGTGGGCATGTTATTGCTGCTATTGTTGCCTTTACAGTAGACAATGTGCAAGGCTCAAAATACCACCTACATATGCATGCTAGTACAGGCAAAATTGGAGCTGTTCAGGTGTATCTGAATCTGCACCTAACCTGGACCAGGGTTAAAAATAGGGCCTGGTACACTTAAGATAAAGAAAAGAAGTGCAAGTAAAATTTGCCTTGTGCATGTAATTTTGAAAGTTTCCTGCACCAGTGTAGGTGTGCAGAAAGAAGTATTTCGAGCCCTAACATTGTGTCACGTACCGTTGTCGATGTTTCACACAGTCTCCAGCTCCTGAGAAGTGGCACCCTCGTGCTGCACCACCTGAGTCTGCATGACCCCCTGTATGGAGAGCACCATGCCGCTGTAGAACACCAGTACACCAGACTGGTACATGGGCTCAAGAGAGTCTTCTCTAAACTCACAGATGTCAGGGAAAATGAAGGTATGGTGTACTATTTCAAAATAAAGTGCAAATTTGCTCGTTTCATTTTAAAAGGTCAATGTTTTAAAGAGTAGAGTAGAGTAGAATTCTTAGAAGAATATGTCCAGGGCTATCTCCAGCTTTAATTTTTTTTAGTCCCTCTCGTTGTTTGGAAGCCAATGTGGTTAATTTTCCTTCTTAATTCTGTCATTTTAATGTATGAAAGCACATTTCTATCAATTATATATACTGAAAAGTTAACTTTTTGTCCGTCCTAACAAGCAAATTCCATCCCAGGACAGAGGAACGGGTCCTGGAGACAGCCCTGATCATGTCAATGGTTTTGTGTGTGTTGTTGTATGCATCAGTGTTTGTCTTGCCTTACAGAAATAGCAGTGCATGACTTGTGGGAGTTGGACCATCAGATTCTGGATGACAGTGGTGGTTCACAAGATGATCAGATGGAGGTAGACCCTTAACAACAGACTGACATCCTTCCGCAAAATTTACCTACATGATAGTCAACATGGTAGTTCCATTCAAATTATAACTACTTATTTGTAGAATCCTTTGTACATACCGGAAGCTTTTATCAAAGATGAATTTACTTTGTAATGGCCAAGCCTTGGATCTCAACTTGTATATCTGTCAGTGAAGAAATGCTTTGGCTTATAACTTCAGTGCAACAGATCCAATGTATGCTGTCACTTTGTAATGTGGAAAAGAATTAAAATTTCTCATGGCTTGCATGCTTACTTATGTATCCTATGATATCTTTACATTGAACTTCATGTTAACTTTGTTACGTAGAGATTTAATTTAGACTAATGTCAACAATATGGGGAAGTGCACATGAAGTACAACCAGTCATAAAATTCTTTGCAATGACTTTTGGTCACATTTTACTTGACAACCTTGCTGTAGATTTCTTTCAAGATGTCCTACATGTATATATCAAACCTGTACTAATCTGTTGTAGTGATGTCACTTTATAGCTGATGTAGTACATTTGATCTGTTGTTATAGATATGTGTTGAATGTAGTAATAAAAAGTCTATATTATCAGATATTTTGATTGTACTTTTGTTTCTGCACAGCTAATTGTAAATATGTTTAATACATGTAGAGTGGAATATGTTGAAATAATGAGACACACTGACATATTTAGCACACAAAAAATATTTTTCACAACACAAGTCATGACCTACTCTAACGGGGGCCGCCCTAAGATGCCCGCTTTTTTACACGCTCAAACTCACGGCGCTCCATCACTAGTTGCCAAAAAGTGGTCAAGTTTTGATCAATGAATTTTTAACACATTCATCTAGAGACCATACTTGAATAAGGAAGACATCCATACTGTTCATGAACCCTTCACCCTCCACGTTACAACTAGCAAACACCGAGGACGTTATTCTGAATATAGATTCCGATTTTGAGCTGCGTGAGACAGTGCTCCCTAACTTGCCCCGTTTTTGGAATTTGCTCTCTTCGGAAGCTGGTGACCAATTTTGACAAACATAAATAAAAATTCAAATTTTATGATATATTAGCTTTCTTTTGACAGTAGAATTGTGATTGTGTGTGCTTCTTGTCTCCCGCAAGGAGAGCTAAATCTTTCACAATCCAGGTCGAATTTCATGGGAAATGGGCGAAATGCACTGAATGCGGCAGCCCGACTAACAAAATCATTAAAGGACAAAAGGAAAAAAAGGACAACGCCAAAATCACAAAAAAAATCTTTGTACGTATTGGGAAACGCGAGGTCCGGACCTGTCGAAATTTGTCATTTTGGGTCCAAAACGGCCCGTTTTGGGCGATGTGGGGAAAATTGATTGGCCCGAAACGGGCCGTTTTGGGCGATGTGGGGAAAATTGATTTCGGGGCCCCGAAAATTGTCGGAAGGTCCGGACCTGTCGAAATTTGTCATTTTGGGCCCAAAACGGGCCATTTTGGGCGATGTGGGGAAAATTGACTTCGGGGCCCCGAAAATTGTCGGAAGGTCCGGACCTGAATAAAGAGACTCTTTTTACACAACCAGTGCTTTATTCTCACCGACGTTTCGGTGACCGTCTGTCACCTTCTTCAGGGCAATTCTGACTGGTTCACATTGTACTGCAGGACAGATGTCGCTGCTCACAGTTCAGATGCGGTCACAAAACGAAAAAATATTTACATATGTATATACAGACAGCTTTATGTCTGTATATACATATGTAAATATTTTTTCGCCGACATGGCCCGTTTCGGGCCCAAAATGGCATTTTTGCAAAGGCGCGGACCTGCGGAAAGTTTTCGGGGTCCAAAAATGAAATTTCCCCAGACCGGCCGACATGGCCCGTTTCGGGCCCAAAATGGCATTTTTGCAAAGGCGCGGACCTGCGGAAAGTTTTCGGTGTCCAAAAATGAAATTTCCCCAGTTTCTGGCCCAAAATGGCACTTTTGCAAAGGCGCGGACCTGCGGAAAGTTTTCGGGGTCCAAAAATGAAATTGCCCCACATAGCCCCATATGGTCCGTTTCTTGCCCAAAATGGCATTTTTGCAAAGGCGCGGACCTGCGGAAAGTTTTCGGGGTCCAAAAATGAAACCACATCGCCCCACATGGCCCGTTTCTGGCCCAAAATGGCACTTTTGCAAAGGCGCGGACCTGCGGAAAGTTTTCGGGGTCCAAAAATGAAATTGCCCCACATAGCCCCATATGGTCCGTTTCTTGCCCAAAATGGCATTTTTGCAAAGGCGCGGACCTGCGGAAAGTTTTCAGGGTCCAAAAATGAAATTTCCCCAGACCGGCCGACATGGCCCGTTTCGGGCCCAAAATGGCATTTTTGGTCTCTTCCTTTTTCACTAAGGTACTTCAGAGGCTGTTTTCTTTCATGTTCTTATTAAACTTGTTTGAAAATCTTAGATACCATGATTGAAGTCGTAATATTATTATAACTTAACATGAATGCAAACCTTCTAACTGTTCTTGACATATATCCCACATTACCTCCCAAATGAAAACAGAAAAGCAAAGAATATCTCCATCTTCATACAGGTAATAACAGATCACAGTTACTGAAAGTACGAGGGGCATTCAATAAGTAATGCCCCTGACCCACTTCCAGTTGTCTGATCTAGATGAAATTTTCCATGTATAATGAGTCATATCTCTATGGGTTATGTTGCAAAAAACAGCTCTGAACTAATTGTGGTTACTGATTTACTGGTGTTTGAACTGAGTCAGGTGTGAAATGGACCAGGTGTGAAATGGAGCAAGTTGAGTGTCGCGCAGTGATCCGGTTTTTGTATTTGAAAGGACGCACACCAAAGGGGACTTTTGATGAAATGAGAAAACTTATGGTGATGATGCCCCATCATATGACCTTGTAAAACGCTGGCATCCTGAATTCAAACAAGGTCGAAAGTCTGTGGAAACAGCTCCCAGACCTGGTCGTCCCTCTTCTGCCATTGATGAGGCATCTGTCGGAGGACCAACCTGGGATGTCCTACAAGAACGGTGTCCAGAGCTACATCAAATGATGGGAGAAATGCAAAATTCTGGGTGGTTCCTATGAAGAGAAAGACTAATAACTGTGCCAAGTTTCATTAATCTCCTGCTATGGGAAATGGGTCAGGGACATTACTTATTGAATGCCCCTCGTACACTTATCCTTCATAACTACACTCTACATTGTAAGACCAAGAAAGTCACAGAAATACATCTTCTTACTGCTTCAACATTCCGCTTAGCCGCCACTGTCTCTCTGTTCTTATCCTTGTGAATTTCTGCCAGTTCTCATAAGGCCTTTGTTGCCCTTGCTTGTAATATTGCACAACAATGTAATCTTTCCTTTCACACCTCCTTGTTCATACCCTTTCAATAGTTCATCATGACATACAAAACTGTCCCTTCCTTCCTTAGCCTACAATTTTATCACCACTGGAACAAACCACCTTAACATGCACAATAAAACAATGACACACTTTAAAAAAAAACAATTCAAAACAATAGACATGACATAACGTTACCAAGGACAATTTGCTACATCATTCCTTAGCAATTATAAACAATCACTTCATAAGTACCTTATGCATCCTTTCGTACTTTGGCATCTTCCATCCAAAGTCCTTTCCCATAGTAGGCATCTTGGCACAAATCAACTGTACTATTGAATAAAGATACTCTTTTTGTAAACAAACATTTCTTTATGGTTGTGGCTATTGACAGGATCGTCCTGTCAGCAGTAGAAAACTTTGTACTATAGACAGGACGAACATGTCAACACTAGAAAATGTTGCAGTCCAAAGTTGACAGGATTTTTTTCCTTTCTTGTCAACATTGGAATAATTGCCACCGTTGACAACCAATTGGAGCTCGCAGAAAAGTTTCTTACAACCAATCTCAGCCTCCACAGTTACATGTACCTGTGGCAGGTAGTCACACCTGTGAATTTTTCTCAGGTGAGGGAACGATTTAGCCATTAGGCTAATCTTTTGGCAATCTTGGATTGGCCGGTTTCATGTTCAAATCCCACCTATTCCTCAGTAGAGTTGTTACAAGAAACAACAATTACGCATTTGTCAGTTTGATAGAGGCAGAGTTTTCTATCTTGTAGAAATTTTACAGCAAGGACGTTATATGAGTATATATAATACAGTAAGGAAAGAACCCATGCACTGTTATGTTGTTAACGTTAGGCCACAGCAAGTAAATTCTAAGGATGACATCAGCGCACGCATTAATTTTTGCCTGATTTCAGAAAAAAAACAAGAATTTTTTTCTTCTGCAGGGATGGTCAACATGACGATAAAGTACCAAAATGAGCAAATATGTTATATTGTAGCCTAATAATTGTACTTGTAGAAGTGACACTTGCTAGGTACCCAGGGCTGTAGTTGTAGAAATGAAACTTATTGGATAGTTGTAAAAGTCTCACCAATATGGAAGCCATGAGTGTGGTGACCAACTTTGTTGGTGATGCCAGTCTACCACACTAGTGTCACTTTTACCACACCAGTACATGTCTTGAATACAGGAATGAATGCCTTGTTGGCTCTGATACCATGTTTTGTCCCTTTGATTGTTGTTACAACATTCATCACAACTTTATGGTGCCTATTTTTGAACTTGTAGCCATCTTGTTTTTTTTCACTCATCCTGGTTTTTTTTGCCCTAAAGCACTATTTTTGCGGTCTGCAGAGAATGTCATCCATGAAATTTACTTGCTGTGGCCTTATAATGGATGCTTTCCTTTGTTAAATTAACAATTAAAAAAGTAAGTTGCTTCATGTTGTTGGCAAAAATTCAGACCTGACATTACTCTCTTGTGAAATTCAAAATAGGTGACATTAAAGACTATGTAAACTTTATCCCTGTACACTTAAAACATGTCCTAAAAGATTGCAACCTAATTAGATACATGTAATTACTTGCCAACTTTGCAACAACTTGCAATAAACAAAGCTTTTCAATTTGTTTTTCAACATATGGTTGAGTCATTTTTTTCTGTCACCTAGAAAATTTGCCACTAACATATGGATGATCCTGTCAACAGTGCAAAGTTTACTGTTGTCAGGATCGTCCTGTCAACAGTGCAAAGTTTCCTGTCAACAGTGCAAAGTTTTCTACTATTGACAGGATCGTCCTGTCAACTGTGCAGAGTTTTCAACAGTGAAATTTTTCCACTGTTGACAGGACGATGCTGTCAATAGCCTCAGGCTTGCTTTATTCTCACCAAGGCAACGTTTTAGTCGAAGGGCCAATGCTCTAGAACACGCTTGTTTTACAAAACAGCGAAAACGACGCCACGCGCCTCTCCCGTGAAACTAGCCTTTACTTAAGTACTCATAGCATAAAGTTGGTTGACTACAGGTCCATGAGATTTGGCATGCTGAAAGCGCAGGATTCAGCGCGTCTCATCATGGTCAAATCATTGGTGTTTGTTGAGTTACACTTTGAAAAATCGTTCCATGAACATCGCACACTTTACGGGAAGTTTGTTGGCTTTTAGCAAGCATAAAACGTTGATGAAAATTCTTGAAAATCGGTGTGCTGATTTTCAGAGACATTACCTTTCATTTGATATATAGCTTATTGTCGACTGGAGTGGTTGATAGCGCAGCACCCAAATAGAAAATGGCCACTCTGTTGAAATCAAGACGCCGCGCCGCGCGCGTTCCGAACACAATTGGAACGCGTCGGCCCAGTAGAAAGCACGGGACTTATGTTAATCTTTGTCACGGGATCGTAAGCTCCTAAAATTCTCCATCCGTCTTAAAGTTGATATGATAATTCTCCAAAAACTTAGCTTTCACTTGATATATATCTAAATGTCTCTTTAAATGGTTTGTTGCACAATGGTACAACGCTGAAAATTGTCACCTCGTTATACAGACGCGGCACCTAACGTGTTCTAACTCGGAACGCGATCGCTCTGCATACAATCACGGAACTAGACGGTCAAATTTGTCACGGTGTTGTAAGCACGTAGAGTTCATGAATATTCTTGAAAATGTGTGTAATGATTTCTAGAAACCTTTCCTTTCATTTGATGTATAGCATTTTGTCGACTTGATTGGTTGATAGCGCAGCACCCAAATAGAAGATTTTCACTTGTTATAAAGTACGCGGCTCCTCGTGCGTTCTACCGCGGAGCGCAGTATCTCATCGTGTAGCTGTAGAACTTGACAGTCATCTTTGTAACGGCGTTACAGTCATGACGAGTTCTCTATCCCTCTTGAAATTTCTGTGTTGGTTCACGGAAACCTTAGCTTTCATTTCATGTATAATTTATTGTCGACGCTATTGGTTACTAGCATAGTACTGGCAAATAAAAATGTTCACTCTGTTGAAGACGCTGCGCCCCGCACGTTCTACCGTGGAACGAGGTCGCCCAACGTGTTGTCGCAGGTTTTCTGGTGTAAACTCGTTGCTCCTGAAATTAACCAGGGAACTTTGGTATCATTGTAAAGGCAATGAAATGGACTATCACACTATGTCATTAGATAATCGGATCTAGGTGAATTGTAAAACAGACAAGGACAAGTAGACTAGACAAAAATTGCTAAAGTTTCAAAAGCCATAGTGCCAGATGTCATTTTGTAACGCGCAAAACGTGTACATAGTTGTGCTGGAAAAATCCTGTAGATATGAAAAAGCATAAACATTATACAAGTCTAAGGTCTCTTTGTTGCACCACAGACAGTTGTTTACATCCATGCAACGGCCTCAAGCTGTACCCCGACGTGCGCCGTGTCTTCAGAGAATAACGCGTTCTATATGATCTGAGCCGTTTTAGAAAACCCCGGAAGTAGAACCGAATATTCGATGCTTGGCCGTTAAAGTTACATATTGATCGTTACAGCACAGACAGCTTTATCTAAACTGTTTATGCCTTGACTAAATGCCCTAAGATGTCATCGAAGCGTTGGTTAGAATAAAGCAATGGTTGTGTAAAATGAGTCTCTTTATTCAGTGACGTAACGTTACAACCTGACAAAAGTATTCACAACAGTTACTATACTACCGCATGCAACCACTCCGCTTAAAGGGCAAACTTGCCAGGATACCACACTTCGGAATACACCCGTAAAGCATGTGTTCCCTGTACCTCCGACCATTGAATGATAAACTTATCAAATCCCAGTGCTGCAATACCCAGTTAGCCACCAGAGGGCCCTACAACACTGAACAATGACTGCTGAAAGCACAACAACGTAACGTTACCCATATGACATTACAGGCTATCAACCTCCTAGACTAACTTTTTCAACTACGCTAATCCATTCCCTACCAACACGTGTTGGGTCAGTTGTAAAAATTACCTTTATCATATTCCCTATATGACTAGTAAGCTGTCCACAGACTCCACACACGTGCACACACGAAGGTAACGTTTTCATGGATATACATGTAACGTTACATGATTTGAGTCTACGAGTAACGCTTACAGTACAGACGGGCACGTGTACATTGGTTTTGCGTCCAAATAGGTCAAGGATTTCATTTCTTCCATGATGTGTCGCTTCAAGCAGCCTCGTTGCATCTCATTAGCATGTTAGAGATCTTTATTTTCTTGGAACGATATGAAAAGAGTGTCTTTCAGAAGGTTAATTTAAAATTCTTTTGCATTCGGAAGATGTTATTGAAATTAGATGAGGCTGCAATTGCATCACTTGACAAGCAAACAAAAGGAAAGCAATTTGATGATTCTGACAGGCGCTTGCCAGGAAATACCTGAGATTTATGACAGCTTCAAACCTCCGTCAATGCAAAGACAGCCGCCAGTCGAATTCATCTGTACGGGCCAGGAGCGTCTGAAGCTATATTGAAAAATTGTTGGAAAGACTAGTCCTAAGGCTTTTGATTAACAAGGTATAAGCGTATCAATGAGACCAAGGACCTTATGTATAACGTTCTTGGTGAGACCAATTGGAAACGAATGACAGTCAACTGTACATTATGCAAAAGTGTTAATGTTATACATACGCGTGTAACTTAACCCATAGTCTGTATGGAAATAAAATCATATTGTATCGGACAACGTCTTTACGAGAGCTAATGATGTTCGTCCATCGGGAGTCGATGAGGACCTTGACTTCAGGAGTGTAGTTCAGTTCAGTCGCCCTTGTGGGTCCGGGCGTGGCTTATCAGTCCGATCCTTGCACGGAAGCACCGGCCGCAGACGTTGCACTGAAGACCAGGTGGCGGTTGTGTGGGTGGATCTGCTTTCCTTGCCTTGCGTGTCTCTCGCCTGCTGACGGCCAGGGCAGTTCTGCGTTTCTCAGCAATGCCTGCGCCCTGATGGACTAAACGGCGCCACTGAGATCTGTCGGAAGCGGCAAGTTCCCAGCTGTCCACGGGGATACTGAAGTCCTTCAGAGTTGCCTTTAAACTGTCCTTGTAGCGAAGCTTCGGACGTCCAACATGTCTTTTACCCTCTGCTAGTTCCCCATACAGTAGGATCTTGGGTAAGCGATGGTCGTCCATGCGACGTAGGTGCCCTGCCCATCTTACTTGGGCCTTCTGCAGGAGAGTGTGTATGCTGGGCAAATCTGCACGGGCGAGGACGTCTGTGTCGGGGATGCAATCCTGCCAGCGGATTCTCATCAGTCTGCGCAGACATGTTGTATGGAAGTGGTTCAGCTGTCTGGCATGCCTGCTGTACACTGTCCACGTCTCGCAGGCGTAGAGAAGTGTGGTGAGGACAACTGCCTGGTATACCTTCAGCTTTGTACTGAGGCTAATACCCCTACGCTCCCAGACAGTCCGTCGGAGTCTCCCAAAGGCACTGCTGGCCTTGGCGATTCTGCAACTCACTTCCTCATCTATGTTGGCCTGACTGGACATGGTACTACCCAGGTAAGTGAACTTTTGAACTGTGTTCAGGACTTGGCCATGAATTGTGATGCAGGGCTTCTTGTATGGCTTGCCAGGGCGTGGCTGGAACATGACCTCTGTCTTCTTTGTACTGATGACTAGTCCAAAATTGTCACAGGATCTTGAAAACCTGTCAGTTGAGGATTGCATCTCCTGTTCAGCTGTGGCATTGAGAGCACAGTCGTCAGCAAAGAGGAAGTCTCTGATGACTGTCTGCTTCACTTTTGTTAGTGCATTGAGCCGGCGTTGGTTGAGCAGTTTTCCATCAGTCCTGTACCGGATGCTTACACCTTCTTCACTGTCATGGAATGCATCGGTGAGCATTGCTGTGAAGATGATGCTGAAGAGTGTGGGCGCCAGGACACACCCTTGTTTTACTCCGTTTGTCACTGAGAAAGCAGGTGATATTTCTCCATTGTCCTGAACATGGGCGGTCATGCCTTCATGGAACTGACGAGAGCTAATAATGTGCATGTAACATTCTGGCCTGCTCTCCTCTCTGAATCAGATTTGATTTATCACTTTCGTCTTCCTCTCCATCTAACTTTAAGTGTAAAACACTTGAATGCTACAGTAGCAGGATCTAGGACACATGTAAGCCCGCCTTAACATTCATTCTCAAAAACAATTCCAAACGTTTTCAACGACTCGTTTTCAAAAACACCTCTACATGCATTTTCTGTAGGTGATTTTGTAAATGCTTAGATTTTTGGATGGAAATACATGTAAAGCAGACCTTAAGGCAAATTAGTGCGTTTACTGTGTGCCAGCACAAACTGTATGGCAGATTAAGTTAAGAGGTTTTTAGAGTACCTCAATAGTGTTCACACACCCCAAGATCACTACACTACACAAAGGTAAGGAAAGGTAAATCAGTCTGAGGCCAAGGGGTAATGCTTTTTCAATTGCTGCCGGTGCCACCAGGCAAGCACAATAAGTTACTTCCTAGTCTTTCCATAAGTGTGTTGGTTTTAGTTGGTTTGGCGAATTCTGATGCAGTATAGCGTTATAGGGGTGTCTATGTGGCGCAACGGCTAGAGTGTTGGAATCAGAATCAGTAGGTCCTGAGTTCGATACTCGTCATTACCCTGCCCCCATGACGGTGGAGTGGCGTCCACCGAGCCTCATGGCTAATCTTAATCTCGAACCAGATCCACGGTGCGTTATGTATAACGTTAGTATCAAACTCCATTTGACTCCCTTAGCCGGCTATAGTCCCTGGCCAGCTTTGATACTATCTTATGGCACCGTAGGATCTGCTTGGAGATTAGGCTAATCTGTCTAAAGGTGCCAAAAACACCTACGGATTTGGTGCTGCCAGTGTGGCAACATCTGCACACTTGCCACTAAGACACGTCAATTTTTTTAGTTTTTTTTAGAGCGTTTTAGTATTGCGCGGTTGAGGACGTAATGAGACGAGGAACCATTTAGCATGTAAGTGTATGATGATAAATGCGATATGATATCCCAGCAGACTTTTATAATTATTCCAAGGCAAGTAGACACACAAATATCAAACGAATGGATAGTACAGATATTAGTATCAACAATGATGTGCTTCGGACACACAAGAATGCACCAATCGGCATCTGGGCATCTTACTTGGAATTAGCAATAACACGTTTTTCTTGGAACAACATGAAAAGAAAACGCCAATCTTTATATGGATTATGAAAGTATGTCCGTAGTATCTTTCAGAGGGTCCATTACAAATTATTGTGCACATGGTACGTATAAAATGTTATTGAGATTAGCTGAGGCTAATTTGAACAAAAGGAAAGCAATTTGATTATTATGACAGCCGGTTGCCAGGGAATGTCCGAATTAGCAACAACACTCTGAATATTACCGTGTACAGACCCGCTGAGTTACACATTGCCCATTGGGATCGCTGTAAGATCAAAGGTCGTGAAGATTAAAGTAAAGGCTAGGCATCATTATCTAATCATCAAGACAAGAAGGAGTGATGTTATATATTCCATTATAGATAATATGTATGCCATCCTACACCATATATATATATATATATATATATATGTGTGTGTGTTCTTTTTTGTTTTCATTTCTATCCATTATGAACTTAGAAAATTGTTATTGATAAGTATCCTGTCCAAATCCTGTCCAAATCCATATGTATTGTCACTGTTTTTGTCAGCAGGGTTAGCCCTTTGTAATAGCCATATGCAGCCCTGGCTGTGTGTTCTGAACAGCCAAACCAATAAATAAATAAATAAATAACTTCATAACTGAAAGGAACCATATCCCACACAGCAGTCACAGTTTCAGCACCGGGGACAGCACCAATCATGTCAGTCTTATTGTGGCGTATCTATGGACTAAATAGAGCAGGATGTGCTATAACGTCAGTACAGCCTGAATAGTATTGTCATCTCTGGGTAATTTTGCATAGCAGTTGATCAAGCATGAACTCTCGTTACCTCACTTGTCCTTCAGAGATTCCTTACTTATGATTAAGACTTGTAGGTCTTTTATGTTGGCAATGACCAATGACGTATGCTCATTACTAACGTACAGATATGTTTTGTGTTGTTGTTAGCAGATGAAACACCAAGAATTCGTATTGAGAACAATACCCTTGACTGGCTAAGATGGCTACGGTTTCATAACTCAAAGTGTGACTATACCCAACTTACGATATTTTGTTACGTTCTGTAAACTTCGTTAGAAATTTCGGATCTAGGAAGGGATGTGACAGTATGAATCTTAGCTGCTATAGAAAATGCATATTTTTTCATCTTTTATTTAACAAAAAATAAGAAGTACATTCACAGTACAGTGGTGCCGTGCTCAAGCTAAGAGCTTATGTTAGTGAAACCACTAACAAAATATATTCAGTAACATACACACGGGTACGGGATCATCGTTATGAGTATGTATGGCAGAAGTGATATAAATAAAACGATAATGCTAACATAATGCCAATAATGTACACTATCCTTATCAACAATAGAAAATGTGTTAATTATGAAAATCGTTTCGTTTCTAATACAACTGAGTAATATGCAATATCTGAGTATCAACTATAGAGGAGAGCAGAGGCGAACCTGTAATAAACAAATGTTTAGTAGCTGTTTCTGATACGGCATTTATATTTTAGAGTAAAGATATTAAATATTTCTAGTCTATCAGAAAGAAGTAAACGTTGTTTCATATATCTAGGTCAGTACAATAAGTAGTGCTTTCACACCGACAGCCGCAGCTATAAGAAGGATTATCAACTATAATGAGGATTACGCACAAATAAACTAACGTTATGATTTAAGCTGCAGGTGCAGAACGAAGACGCGTGAGAATGGCGTAGTTGTACCTTGGGCCAGGGCTAAAATAAGTTGGAGCAACAGGACGTACAGACTTTATATTGTACTCTAGAGGAGAGTGTTATTTGCTAAAAGACCACATCTTTATGTACACAAAATCAACTCAATGTGTAACAATTAATCACAGATGAACAAATAAATGGACCATTTACATGTATAATCCAGTAACTGAGTAGTGGCCCTTCATGCAGACCCATCGGGTGTGATGCATGATGGGAATAATGCCTTAACTATTGGTTCCTATGAGATAATTGCTAAAGTTCCAGGTCAACAATATATATATATATATATATATATATATATTTCATTTAGATGAAAATCCAAGTTTTATATATAGACTTGAATATAGTCTTCAAATACACGTATAATATATATGTTACGATAGACTTGAATAAAGTCTTCAAATACACGAATAACCGACAATCATTTACATCTGTTGTTCACACAAAACAGTGTCAAAAGAAATACTGATATTTGTTGCAAAGAGAGTTTTTTCTCTACCTGTGACCAACACATTTGCTAGGACCTCCTAAATGTATCAAAAACTGACCTAATGTTTTCCAGTAACGCCCACCATTACGTCAGCTCACGTAGCATGACATGTGTCGTACCAGTCTTTAATAAGTCTGTCCTTTCCACCTCGCCCCCACTTTCTGGGTTCCAGGGCTTCTAATTCTGTGTATATTGTCGTACACATTAGTTTTTTTTTGCTTATTCGCGGTTCGCTTATTCCTACGAAAATGTTCTCTAACAACACGTCAGTTCAGCTCAACGTGACAAATGTCACAGTAGAGTTTGACTGGGAGCCGTATTTCTACGCGAGTTCCCCCTATGGAGAACTCCAGCTCGTGTACCTGGGCGCATCGCTGCTGCTGGCGGTCGGCGGGAACACCGCGGTGCTGCTGACCGTCCTTCTCACCGAGGACCTCCGGACGCCGGGGAACGTGCTGATCTGTGCGCTGGCAGCCACGGACATCCTCCAGGCCGTCACCAAGATCCCGTTGGCCATGTATTTCCTGGTCATACGAGAGGCTCTAGTCTGCGATGCCTTCCAGGTGGCCGTCAGCGCCATATACATGTTCTTCGGAACCTTCTCCGTCTGTATCATCGCACCCATCTCACTGGACAGATACTGGTAACGTAACTTGTCTTCAACATCTGAAATAATATTAATCTTATGTAAGATACCCTGTAGTCACTCTCATGTACACCCGCATTTGTTATCATTCACTTTGGGTGTATATCATTATTTCTCTGTTGAAACACAGAACAGAAAAATATTCCTCTTAAATTGACACAGAATTTCATGTACAAAGATCGCCAAAAATGTTTTCAAAATGAATTATTACTGAAACAATGCCGTTTGGTTATTTTAGTTGCAAAAATATTGGGGTGCATGATGGTTGATGGTTAAATATGAATGTGGAATCTGGAGTATTTCAGTCCTGGGCACGAATCATGTACTATATTTAAATCCCGTACAAAATGTAGCTAAAACATATTGGATAGAGCTATAGAGGATTGAACATAAGGAGGGATCTTAGCAAAATGTCTGCCCCAGTCCTTGGGCGGCTAACTCCTCTAGCAAATTATTCAGCCTCATGACATGAGGAGTTAGATGATGACTTCGGTAGTTTCGTGTATCAAGTTTTTCAGGTAGAGACTTCTGTTATTGCTGTATCACTTTAATCTCCCGTGACTTTCGCTCGTATTTGATCGTCTGTCCACTCCTCCATACGTTTTCCCAGTAGTAGATTCCATTTAATGCACATTAAAGCTACGCTAAGTAACATGTAGTCTCCAGTCAGATGTGTGGCATCAGCACAAGTCTTTTCGCTGGCCTTTTATCAGACTTTTAAGAGGTCCTGTTTTCCACTAAAGAATTATATGTTTACACACACACGTTTACGCACGTAGAAGCTGAGTGATTAGGTAAAAGCTGAGAGATGTCGGGAGGTTTCCGTCTCCTTGGTGACACTAATCTCGAGGTCGATGTACGGCTTCGTCACAGCTTTGCACAGCTTCTTGCCACTTATTTCGAACGTCTCAAGGGTGGTCCCTTAACTAGCTTACTAATCCAGGATATTTATTCGTCCATTTGAATGTAAACATGTAAGTCTTTTCACGTCTTATTATGCGCGCATGGCGCATTTTATGTACTGTTGGGTGATCTAGAAATATACACGGTGATTATCCACGTCGTACATAAATATATATAGTATTCGTGTCATGCTGGTATTTCAAAAAGACACTTACTTTTTTGTTTGTCCATTTCATCACGCTATGTCTTAATGTACATGAAATCGCGGAAACTCACAGCTGTATGCCTACATCTGTGGCGTTACCTGCATCTGCATCTGTATGAGGCACCCCGTATACTAGTAACTCATGTTGTAGACCTGTTGTGTTATCGACATATGTTTAAGGGGTGCAACTGTAACCTAGGCGTAAATTTGACGGGAAAACTGCCAAGAATTTCAGAAAAAATGACTTCAGCAAAGCTGTATGAAAGTAATAATGTGAAATATTGTGCAAAATCGTGAAATACGGATAAATCTAACAGTGCTTTCAGCTAGATATGCAAATGTCAGGTGTGACATATAGTCCAGGGTAATATAACTAGCTGCATCATCTCAGAATATTTAACTATTTCATTCAATCGATTTTTAAAGTGTGTTCTATAACCTTAGTTGAACGATGTCCTAATAACAAGTATGTTACATAAGGAAGTGGATGTCCTTTAATGTG
The DNA here is from genome assembly GCF_000003815.2 of Branchiostoma floridae. Classification (NCBI taxonomy): domain Eukaryota; kingdom Metazoa; phylum Chordata; class Leptocardii; order Amphioxiformes; family Branchiostomatidae; genus Branchiostoma; species Branchiostoma floridae. The sequence continues at coordinate 21,522,358 of NC_049983.1, read as the reverse complement.
TCCTCCAAATGTCTCTATATTCTCCATACACCCTCTTAGGTTCATTTGCTCCCCCCTGCGATACCCAGACATCATGACCAAGACCCGCACGGCGCTGCTGACGGGCGGATTCGCGCTCCTGACCTTCATCACTGTCCTACCGCCGCTGATCGAGGGAGGGCGTGACAGCTTCTTCCCCACCTACTTCGTGTGCAGGTACTAGTATGAGCTCCGAAAAACCTTCATTGACTTCATCTCGTTTTGCTACTCATTTGATGCCTAAAGGGAGGGGAAGGTTCTACATGTGATTGGTTAATCTATATAAGATCCATATATTCACCTGTGCTATGACTACTGCACAAGAAAAACAACGTGAGCTAAGACTAAGAGGACGATTTTATATAATGGTTATCTTAATTTGGCGAATAAAAAGCTCGTTGTAATGTAGACAGTTGAGGACGAGAGTGACTGAATTTCGAGAGACATTACTTTTGCAACGATATATATTGTCACCACTGAAGAGATGTTACATCGAAGCGGACACAGCAGTGCTCAACATGCATGTATCAGCTTTTGGAACTGAAAAGGGGTGTGGTTGTGTTCTTCATGATTTTTTATGCTTTTCTGTTGATATATATACATGTATATTTTGTGCCATCACAGATATGAGGGACCTGCTCGACTGATCAGACAGTCTCTGATGAACACGTGCTTTGCCATCACCTTAGCCACGATGTTCTTCTGTTACTACAGGTACGTTTTATTACTAATTAACTTTTTTTCTCGCTCTGTTTATGTAACGTAACTTAATACTGTCTTTGTGTAATTTTGTTACCAAATCAAAATGTTTATTCGTAGTCACCTACATGTCACTACATCTCTACTTCAGGATCTGGCGCGAGGTCCGGCGACAACACGCTATAGTTCAGCATCTGCAGCCCGCGCCGCTAGCCGACAGGACCCAGGGAACGTCCAAAACAGGAGGGCAGACCCAGGACACTACAGCCGACCAGCCTGGGGACGAGAGTGACCCGGCAGATCTTGGCGAACGGTGGGCGTGCCCTCGCCATGCACACGTTAACCTCGGCTTTCAAGCGGAAGCCGAACCTTCAAAACCACCTGCCCAAGTATGTACTTGACGCGCAAAACTTATAACAGTCGATGTAACACACCAAGTGATATTCATTTCTCACCATCTCAATCATTAAGTATCTAGTTCCGTGATATTGAATAAAAACATCCCCCATGTAGAGTCCCAGCCTCAGAGTAGAATAGTAACAAGATGCCTTCAGACTTGAGCTTTCTTGAATAAACAAAGATTAAAAAGTATAATCTCTAGCTAGACTCACGTTGACAAGCGTAAGATCCTATAACGTTAACAAAGTACTCCACATCAACGTGTATACATCATAATCAGTTGTGCGTTGTTAGTAACAAGCCCAATATCAAAGTAACCTTGACAACATTCTCGTTCCAGGATGATCCTCAGCGTAACGCTGTCAGCCAGCCTTCGGGTCAGCCTGTACCTGCCGCACAGGAGCCGAGCCGGCCGCTCCTCTCCCCGGAGTTCCAGAAGCGCCTGAGGACGGCCGGTACGATCATGATGGTCGTGGTGGTGTTCTGGGCGACCTGGATCCCTTACAGCGTCACCATCTTCCGCATGGGCATCGTCGGGGTGGAGGAAGTCGCGCCAACCGACGCGGTGTGGCAGAGACTCTCCCTTCTGGTCTCCATGGTCTCCACCTACTCCAACCCCATCATCTACGCCTACCGGAACAGAGAGCTGCGCCTTGCGTTCCTCCGGCTCTGTCGCCATCGCTAACTTTGATTTAGTCATTGTCGCATGTCTGACACTAGCCTGGGCACCATCGTGTTTCTACCGGGGCTCCTTACACTCGCTTGAAAAATATTTTTAGCGAGTGTACGGAGCCCCGGTAAAAATAGAATGGTACCTAGGCTAATGTCAGACAGGCGACAGGACCCAGGCTATTCTGACATCTGCGCAAAAGTAAGATACAAGGTGTTAATATTGTTATATTGTTGTCAGATACTAGTAATTACCAACTTTATTTACAAGCGAAATGATCGTTGTGTGAAGGTACTTTGTTTTGTAGCCATATGTGGTCAAAATTTGCACAGACGATTATTAAGGTGTGTGTTGATATCCACATGCCTTATATGGCTTAAGTGTTCTACAGTAAATAATTGTACCTAACAGCGCACAACTGACGTGCTTAGGGTGATATGATGGTAAGAACTTGAACCTTTTTATTCTATATTGTACCTAAAGTATATGTGTACATTATTGGTGACCAAATGTCTTCATGTAGGGCCTAAATGATGTAAAGTAGAATTTCTTCTAACAACGCACAACTAATGTACACAAGATAAGTTGATGTCATAGGAAATAAAGTAAGAACTTGCACATTTGTAACAGCATGCTGTATTGGACGTTATAGAATATCCTGGTGTTTATCAGAGTGAGTCTATACTTTATTGTCATGATAGTCTTAATTGCATAGCGAAAAATGTTGATGATCATTGTATGGGTGTACAACGTATGTAATAACGTTAATGCACATAGATAATAGTGCAATGACAGTTGACGCACGGCGCAATCCATGTATAGCATCCTTGTGTTCTAATTTCATTTTTCAATTATTTTGCTTTCCTGTCACTGACAAACAGATTGAAACAGATTTGAAATGGTAATGTACAACCTTGAATGCCCCTGTCCATCTGCCTCCAGTGCAAATGAATACTACAGTAACAAGGTACATAACAGTTAAGGCATTTAGCGCTAGCACAAACTATGTAGTAGAGTTAGTGATGTGCTATATTGCCTTTATGATAGTATTTTTCTGTCCCTACATGTAGACTCGTCAATATCAGCAACGCTGTCTGATATTCTGTGTAATGTATTTTGTCACATTTGATAATAAATAAATAAGTGTGGTAGACCAAGCTTTGCAGAGTTCTTGGAATCCATATTTCCTTATCTGTACCGTAATAGCGTTCAGACATTCCGGGATCACGGCCACCACATAGATGCGTGGTAAACCTACCTCAGAATGTGGAGAAGGTTAATGCTTTGTCGATTACGTGTATAGGTAAAAGTGCGATGTCGTGACCTCGCCACAGCTGATGTTTTGAGCCAAGCATACTGAGTCACTCCCTACGCTTCTCGATATCTATCGTAGGTTTTACGTGTTCCAATGTTACGCTTAGCAATGCGCCATGTATCAACTGTTGAATTGTCATCTCCGTGGAATATCATCAAAGTGCACTTTTCTGGCGTGAACTTTCGCTCCCTCTGCGTCCTCACGTAATTTATTCTTTTGATTAGGACCTAGCCTTGTAGGTCTACACCAAAATTGATAGTGACATATGCTCACTTTTACATGCCTCTACGTGGCATTGCTGTTAGCAGATTCGAAACCATCTATAGTTCATAATCGGGCGAGTGGCTGAGATGGCTATGGCTTAGTGAACTGTTTGAGGCGACCAGAACGTAAAAAAATGCTAAATTTTGCAAGAAAGTCAACATATAACGTTACATTATTGTTATGCAGTTGATACTCGTTTATCTAATTTTAAGTTTCATTTTTACTAACGTTAACGTTAACGTTAACGTTATAACGTTAACTTCACAAATTTGAAAAGAAATTGTTCATGATGTATTGTGTTATTCGCACCAAAATAGCTTAGTTCTACGGGTAAGTTAATGCTTATTGTGATGTCATGTACGGAGGAACTTTTGTGTACAATTGTCAACAAAGCGTTTGTTCAAAAGACACCTCAATCCAAACTGGTCCTAATCCTCTATCTCATAGATACAGTATTGTAACGTTACACACCACCATTGTAAATAACATAACCGTTATACATTTTTATTTGTACAAAGTTACTTAGATAGAGGAAGGAGTAACATACCGAAGGAGTATTAAACGTTACATGTACACTTTTGTTCTCGGCATGGTGCAGTTATCACAAATATCGCCTAGGGGCGTTGTTTGCTCTTCCCGTCATCCACTGCGGAGGGGAGCGTTCTTTCATTTTCCAGGGAAACAGACTCAGGTGGGACGCCGGGCTGTCGGGTTTGAAATTCCCGCTTTCCAAAATTATAAATCGCACCCCTTTACTTCATCAACGATGTCGGGAATACATGGAAAGTGAGTATAGGAAGAGCTTCTTATCTTCGTATGTGATCAACCTCAATTTAGTTGCTGTAGATCGCCGAAACGAAACCTCATATTTTTCACCGTTTGTTGACATCGAGACGGGGGAGGGGGGCGTTTAATCCTTTTTCCAAAGAGATGTACTGTATCAAGGGCTTTGATATGATTTTGAAAAACAGAGAACAAATTTGATGCACATATTCGTAATGCAGTTTACTGTGCAGTGGTGACCTCAAATACTTGCCGTGTGAAGTCATAATGATTATCGATCTGCCCCTATTCGTGTCGTGCTGAAGTCTACATTTATTTTTCAGCAAGGACGTTTTGTACACAATCAGATTTTGGGCTGTACAAGGCTGTAGCTCACAAGCACCAAGTGTATGGCCTGTAACGTTATTTGTGAATTTATTCTTCTTTTTATTTTGGAACATGTAGGTAAACATACAGGGGTGTGCTGATTCCAGCATGCTATAGTAGGTAAAATCCACCACAGGGACATGTTCTACTGAAGAGGCAGCTGAAGACCACGATGGCCTTACAGTTTGATTCTGGTGCTTTTGACGGAGGGCTTGGTGCTCCCCTGGGTATGGGGGCCTCCGTTGGCATGGGGGACCTGTCGGGTGCATACGCTGCTGCACTGCCCAGACTTGCCTCAGAGACGGAGCTGCAGAAGATGCTGACAGATGAGAAGATGAGGAGTGAACAACACAAGACAAACTATGAGACACTAAAGGCAGAACACACAAGGTAAATGATATATCCCATTTTTGTGCTGAAACAGAAAGTCTTAATAGTTGACAGTTATTAGGATTTTCTAAAAAGGAATTGCATTCATGATGGTATAAACACTGGTCAACAAATTCTTTTGTTCTTTCATCAAACTGACACAGACTGTTGCAATGAATCTTGTGCTGCTCTAGCCAGGACAGAAGATTGATGTCTGTAGTATTGAATCTTGTGTTGCCCTAGCCAGAACGATAATAAACCAATGTCTGTAGTATTGAATCTTGTGTTGCCCTAGCCATGACGATAAACTAATGTCTGTATTCTGCAGGCTGCAGGATGAGCACATCCTGCTGCAGGAAGAGCTGCGTGGGCTGCGGGAGACACACAGCAGCACCCACGCCGAGTGTCAGACTCTGATTGCACAGGCTCGTCTCGAGGTGTCCCAGAAGATAGCACAGATAGAGGAGCTCAAGTCACAGGTAAAGAGGGCACTCAGGGCAGCATCAAGAAATTGTACATAGAGACAGTCTAATGTGAAATTATCCCCTTCCTGCCCTTTTCACTACAGAAAATTTCCTTGATTCTCCATCAAATGTATCCATTGTATTTTTGTGTGGTGCAAGGACTAGTAAAGTTGCCACCACCTGTTTCCATCCCCCTTCCACTTGAGTGGTGAACTTTCATACATAAATAAAACAACAATTTCACTGAAGATAAGTTTTTCTTTCTCTCTCTCTGTTCCTTCCTTTGATACTGACCCTTGACCTTTGTACAGATCATGACCTCCCAGAGACTGGAGATGATCCGTGTGGAGGTTCGGGAGGAGGTGGAGGGTCCGTACAGGGAGCGCATCACCAAACTGGACGAGGAAGTGGACAAGCTGCGGACAGAGATGAACCAGCTGCGGTACGAACACTCCTTCCTGAAGTCAGAGTACGAACATCAGCAGACGGAACACAAACGCATCATAGAAGAGACAACACTGAAGTATGAAGCAGAGGTGAGATGTAATATCATTGCTATACACCCCAGACTGCCCAGAGGAAAGTTTGTTGGTGTTTTTTTGTCATGATAGGGTGGTCTCCCGGATTTGTCCTTCCATCCTGGGATGGAAATTTGCTTGTAGGGTGGACAGAAATTTCTGTCCCCCAAATTTGAACTTCAGTACATAGAATTGATGAAGGTGTGTTTTCACAAGCTTATAATGACAGACTTTACAAGGAAAAAACAACATTGGCTCCCAAACAATGAGAGGGACAGAAAAAAATTAAAGCTAGAGACAGTTGTAGGTGTTGTTTGCTAGACATTTCCCTTGTTCAGTCATGTCAAGTTGTTATATCATACGCCACAGCATATTCTTCTTGATAGTAGATGAATCATGACTTTTGTCTCTCACAGATCATGGACCTGCGGAAGGACCGTGAGGCCATCCTGGCCCGCCAGCAGGAGGAGGAGGACCACGACTCCCAGCGGGTTCGGACGCTTCAGAAGGAGAACGCTCAACTACATCTCAAGGTCAAAGGTTAGTTGTAGTTAGCTTTGAAGTAATCACATTAATTTTTAGTTATTTTATGAACATATCATGCAGTCCCTCAACTTTTTGGTCCAGAGGAAGGGTCACAAACCACTGAAAAAATGCCAAAAAACTAGTGGTCTGTATGGCAGTACCATCAGGATAAACTTGCAGCTGTACTTGACACAGGTCTGCTGACCGAGTTGGAAGAAATCCGAGCCCAGCGCGAGTCGTCCGGGATGCAGTCTGACCACGTGTCCAGACTTCAGGCCAAACAGCTGGCCGAGACCACAGCTTCTCTTAGGGCTGCAGAGGTAGGGGGTCCTTACTAGCTTCGAGTCTAGTGTGCATCGCTAAATTTCAGGCTAATTCCTTACTGCTTGTACCAAGCAACACAAACTGAATTATGAGCAAATTTCTGCTATTTCTGGGTGCTGTAAACAATGCAACATACCGCAGAAGAAGAGAAGGTTGCTAGGAACAGAAATGTGGACTAAGCAGTGCTCAAAATACCCACTTGCACACTTGCAAAGGCAACCACATTTTGTTTGGCATAACTTAATGTTAAACCCAGGTAGCACAGTGCGCAACCTGAAATTTTGCATTTTCTCCCCCCACCTATGTACAGAAGCTTTTGTATTTATTTCTTAGTAAGATAAAACATCAAGTATATATATAGATACATGTAACTGGAAAAAAAGGTATGGATAAGTATCTGATCTGAACAAAATAATGGTGCGGCAACCTGAAATGTTGAGGTGCAACCTGGCTTTTGACTCTGGTTGCTTATTTGGCAAGCTGGCTGAAAAAAAGTATTTCAAGCACTGCTAAGGAAAGTCCTGTGCTTGTTCCAGAGTGAGAAGCAGTCCCTGAAGATGCGGTGTGAGCGGCTGCAGCAGGAGCTGGATGCTGGGCTGGACCAGCAGAGTAAGCTGTCCTCCCAGCTGGGCGATGTGCAGAGGGAACACATGGCCATCCGACACAAGTACGACGAGGTCTCACACAAGCACAAACTGGAGGTCAGGAGATTACACAAAATCAGAAAATATTGTTGTTAATGGTTACTAATACATGTACATGTGTTTGTTAGATTATATTTAACTGACAGACTGTTAGTTAAACTGTAAGATTGTATGTTTTGTTTAAGATCTCTTGGATATCTTATGCCTTTGTGAATTTGTTGGAAACAACATGAGAGCTTAGACCAGACATACAACATTTATCTTGTATAGTAACATGTGTCTTCCCATGCCCAGGTGACAAATATGAAGATGGAGACGGTGAAGAGAACAGGAGAACTGGAGAGAGAACGGGACCAGCTTAGAAGCGAGGCAGAGGGTAAACTTAGTGGACTAAAACCTTGTTACAACTTGATACTAGCATGAAAGCTCATCTGTATTGGTACACTCTGAGATGCATCTTCATACTTATATTCAGCACAAAGCAAAATATTTCACCTCACATTTTCTGTTGCACACACATCAACCTTCTTCAGGAGTAATGTCGATTCAATTTCTCTGAGCATTTGATCTTAGGGACACGCGTCTTGAGTAATGGATCATAATTGCCTGGTTAGCAGTATCTTGATTACTACTTAAAATTATGTAAACTATGCTGAAAAGGAAAGATGATTGAAAAATTTGCACGATGACAAACTTCATGAAAATTGAACTAAAAAATACACGCCTTTCGCATCCTGATAACCTCCGCTCCCCATGTCAGGTATCCGCACCCAGCTGGAGGTGCTTCAGCAGACGATCGACCGGCAGAGCGCGGAGCTGTCCGACAAGGAGAGGGAGATGGTGAGGAGGGTGCAGGCTGCTCGTGATGAGGAGAGCGAGAAACTCATCAAGCTGCAGACTGAACAGTGAGTAAATAACACGGTTGTTTTTGTGTATCTCCTTGCATATTTGTTTTGCCTGGAGTAGGAATGAATGTTTCTACACATGTACTTCGGTATTTCTCATTTTTAACGCTTTAGATGTTATCTGTTGTTTAGTCTCATGAGCCATGACATTTAGACTAAAGCTACAGATATACAATGTTGCAATTTTAAACTTTAAGCCCGTACACAAAATAAAGTGCTTACCTACAAGATTTCGATCAGTCCTCTGATCCTTATCAAGTTGAAATGACCCAAAGCCTACTGCAGATATATCATAAATTCTGCAAATTCAAAATGATCTTAAGATGGTAAATGTAGAGATCAGGTCTCTGACCAATGTTTGTATGTAGGATGGAGATGGACGCTAAGATGGCTGAGATGGAGAGGCAGCGGCTGGAAGATGAGTCCACCAAGATGGCGGAACGGGAGCGAGCGGAGGAGAGGGTGAATGAAGCCATGAGGAGGAAAGATGCTGCAGAAAGAGAAGTGCAAGAACTCAAGTAAGTCATGAGAACTATCTTTATTAAGATAGTCACTAATTCCTAGTCACAGGTTTCTCTTATGTGGGGCCGCGTAGCACAGTGGTAGTGTATTCGGCCCGTGACCGAGAGGTTGCCGGTTCGAATCCGCCTGCCGTGTTGCCGGTCTTGTGCCCTTGGGAAAGGCTCTTTACACGACTTTCCTCACTTTACTCAAGTGAAAAATGAGTCGTCCTTCGGATAGGACGTTAAATGGAGGTCCCGTGTATGGGGAGAGCCATGCCCCATGCACGTTAAAGAACCCCCACACGTGCGATGGTGCGGTGTGCGTTGGTGCAAAACATTCTGTCGGAAGTTGGTGATTCACTTCAAATCACCCGGATGGAGGCCTGGCGACCTTTGTCTCGTATCAGCCACATGGTGATCTACATCATTCACCCGGACGGGTGTGTCACCCCGTAAGGGGCGGTATAACCCGTCGCTGTGCGAACATGTGCGAACATGTATATAGGGCTCCCTTAGAAATCAGTTACTACGTTAACTGAAGGGACTACCCTAAAGATCAATAAATAAATAAATAAAAATGTAATTTGCTATTGACAAGTTACATGTCATGATGCTGCTCTCCTTTCCAGAAAAAAACCCAAGTAATTGTCGGTCTTAATACATTTCTTTCAGTATATGCAGGTTTGGATGTACGGTTGTGTTGCAAGTCTTGAAATCAGTTTCATAATCTACAACTAGTTTAAAGTAAGAGGGCACTGTTGGGCTGATATTACCTCAGCTCTATTGAATTCTTTTCTCTTAAAATTTCAGTAGGAGACCACAAGAAGTCCAGCCTACCACTGTTACAATTCCCAGTGTTGAAAGGTTGGAAGCCTCACACTGAGCTTGATGTGGCACACAGTGTTGTTTTTTTTGTGATGTGGTCCACTCTGTAACTACACTTTGTCTCCTTCACCCTGAGCTATACTGATATTAAGACACTTCACTGCAGGACAGTTCCTTGTAGGAGTGCTACTACATGTGTGTTCACTGTGTGTAACAACACAAACATGTACCAACTGTGAAAACTGAGCTAATGATAACCTTA
>NC_049983.1:21484082-21511274 GCF_000003815.2 Branchiostoma floridae | reverse complement strand
TATGATACCTTACCTTTTTGAACTTTGGTATAATTGTGTTATGTGCTCTTTCAGACGCCAAAGACAGGAGAACTATGCGATAGTCCTGGAAGCTGAAAGGTTTGCTTCTCCTGACATACCTGTATGGGCCTCCAACATGTGTTCACTTGCTCATAAACAGCACTTTGTGTATGTGATAGAGTACGTGATAGAGTAGTTTAAGTGTAACACAGATGTGAAGTCGTTTTGTCCATTGCTGGTGGTGTTTCCATTGATCTATTTTGTCTCTCATTTTTTCCTAACTCAATATAATTTTGCCATTTGCAATATGATAATTAGAAATTTATTTAGAATTGTTGTCAATGCTTGTAATTATACTGATGAAAAAACACACATACATGTATGTTACATTTTGTCCTTGTGATTTCAGCCGTTCCAATAGAGACATAGACTCTGGTGGAGGTGACAGGTTTGGGACTTTCCATACCATATTTGGTGGTGCACAGTTGCAAGCAGTCAATACAATGCCACCAAGTTTAATTTCTTAAAGAAGCAGTCATCAGTATGGCACATTATGTAATGTGTTCACATGCCTTTAGGTGGTCATAAAGATTTCCAAAAGGACAATAACCTCTTGTTTTTCACCCCTTAAGACAAGCTCAGTACTTGTACTCTACAAGCAGAGGTTATGTTCCAGCTTGTTTTGGACATCTTCTGTGGTTTTTGTTGGGCTTTCTATTTTGTCACTTTTTGCTGCAGAATGCAGTGACTGAAGATGATGATGATATATATTAGTCAATGCAGTGTTAGACTACAAAACATAAATGACTGAATAGAAAGGCCAACAAACAGCCCAAAAAGAAATTCAAAACAAGCCACATCATTCCTAACACAAGCACACAAACCTAGTGTCTGTATGGCAAACTATAATATGCACATGTATAATACAGGATATGTTCTTGATGTGCAATTATGTTCTGGACAATCTTCTGTTTGGTCCTGATACCTAAAATCACAAGATATTTGATTTCAGACGTCAAAGACAGGAGAACCATTCTGCAGGAGGGGAGTCTCACAGGTTGGAGTGTCATGAATTTGGTGGCTCAGAAATAGATTAGTTCTCAGTTGCACATTAACAGTGTATTGCACATATAGTAGTTCACATGTGACATTCTGTAACAGTGATATTTAAACTTCTTCACTGCAACACATCATCTTAATGTTAAAACATAATTTTTTAATTTTCCAGCTTTTTCGCTAATCTAAGTTTTAGTACATGTGATAGTATTCACAATGCTAAAATTGTACTTTCTTTTGATTGACTTTGTTCCTTTCTTTCCCTGACCCAAATGTGTAAAATGAATGATGATTTGATGTGTATATCATTCAGTGGTGTGGTATTCAGCGATTATGCTGTATGATTAATTTGAATATTCGCAGGTGACAATAAAAGGAATGTTGTGCATTTTCCCTCATAATTACAGACAGTACCGTGGAGATGTAGATACTGGTGATGGGGGCAGGTTTGGGACTTGTTAACTCGGGTGGCTCACATTCATTTGCCAAAATCTTCAGCTACAGCTGCTCTGTATAATGCTACAGGGGGGTAGTTCACCTTTATCCATGGGTAACCTATATCTGTTTCTTTCAGAAATGGGTATTTAGGGATATCAGGTCGACGGACGGTAGTTTCAAACTACAATATTTTCAACATATTACAACTTGAACCCACTGTCCGTCCAGTAAATATCCCTTAATACCGTGTTGTTAAGCACAACAGATATAGGTTACCCTGCGGATTAAGGTGCACTACTGTTACATAACTTATAATTGCTTTGGTTAATCATTGCCACAGCTATAACTGAACAAATACAGCCTATGTAACGTTATGAATGCCATTTGTTTTCAGTTTTGCATGCTAAGGTGGCTGTATATTGTCTGCTGATGCCATGTCACTAGCATGTTGCAGCCCTACAGTCTTAGTTTGCCTAACAAGTTTATCACTTGTAATAATACAAAGTAAATGCAGGTAATTTTGCACAGCCCAAAGCACCATAGATGAACATTGGTTACAATCTTGATTCTCAGATGTATTAGAATGAAGCTATAGTCTTTCTCTAGATCTCAGATCAATATTTATGTTTTATTTTGTATTTCAATAGCTCATCATAGCACATAGTATGTAATCCATGCTGCTTGTATGTTCACACATGATAATGTTCATTTTAATGCGGGACACAGCAAACAGCAGTCACATGCAATTGTCATCAAGCTTTGAGCAAGTTGGGTGGCTACATAACTATAGACATCTGACTGTATAACTGCCTTATCATCTGGTTTGATATGTAATGTTCTCACAATATGTGACAGGCCAATCTTGTGTATCCAAATGCTAAGTTCTCCCTCTGTGTCCCCAGGGGTAGGGTGCAACAGCAACAATCCATCCAGAGGGAGGTGGAAACAGAACGAGCGAACAACTCAGAGCTGCGACAGAGACTTCAGGAGGCTCAGGCACAACTCAGGAACATGTCCGGGGCAGAGAATGACCTGGCCACAGAGAACCGCTCACTCAAACAGGCGGTGGACAGGCTGAAAGATGAGGTTAGCAGGGACAATTGTACAATGTTGTTATGATACAACTGTTATAGATTTTGTATGAAGAGTACATTTCTTCTCTTTGCATTGTACTCAGGGCTGTCTCCAGCTTTAAATTTTTTTCTGTCCCTCTCATCGTTTTGGAGCAAATGTTGTTGATTTTCCTTGTAAAATTCCCAAGAATGCTTTCAATATCTAATAGTTTGTACTATTAGGCCATATGTTACAGCATCTATATTTTGAAAAAAAACAGAACAACTAGACTTACCATCAAACACCCTTTTACCCAATAGCTGCGGGCAGCACGTGAGGCAGCGGACAAAGCGCAGACGGAGGCGACCAAAGGAGTGAACGAGAAGCGGCTGGCGTGGCTGGAGGAGCGGCAGGCGCTGGAGAGGCGAGTGGAGGATCTAGAGAGGGAACTCCAGGCACAGAGTCAGAAACTGGACCAGTCTGTACAGTACCAGAGGAAGGTGGGAGATACTTGGGGTTTGTTTACTGATGACTAGAGTAAGAAATAGGAACTCCAGGCTCAGAGTCAGAAACTGGACCAGTCTGTGCAGTACCAGAGAAAGGTGGGAGATACAGGGGGTTTGTTTACTGATGAATAAGAAATAGGAACTCCAGGCACAGAGTCAGAAACTGGACCAGTCTGTACAGTACCAGAGAAAGGTGGGACATACATGGGGTTTGTTTACTGTGTAAGAAATAGGAACTCCAGGCTCAGAGTCAGAAACTGGACCAGTCTGTGCAGTACCAGAGAAAGGTGGGAGATACATGGGGTTTGTTTACTGATGAATAAGAAATAGGAACTCCAGAAACAGGGTCAGAAACTGGACCAGTCTGTGCAGTACCAGAGGAAGGTGGGAGATACAGGGGGTTTGTTTACTGATGAATAAGAAATAGGAACTCCAGGCTCAGAGTCAGAAACTGGACCAGTCTGTGCAGTACCAGAGAAAGGTGGGAGATACTTGGGGTTTGTTTACTGATGAATAAGAAATAGGAACTCCAGGCACAGAGTCAGAAACTGGACCAGTCTGTGCAGTACCAGAGGAAGGTGGGAGATACTTGGGGTTTGTTTACTGATGAATAAGAAATAGGAACTCCAGGCAGAGGAAGGTGGGAGATACAGGGGGTTTGTTTACTGATGAATAAGAAATAGGAACTCCAGAAACAGGGTCAGAAACTGGACCAGTCTGTGCAGTACCAGAGAAAGGTGGGAGATACATGGGGTTTGTTTACTGATGAATAAGAAATAGGAACTCCAGAAACAGAGTCAGAAACTGGACCAGTCTGTGCAGTACCAGAGAAAGGTGGGAGATACATGGGGTTTGTTTACTGATGAATAAGAAATAGGAACTCCAGAAACAGAGTCAGAAACTGGACCAGTCTGTGCAGTACCAGAGGAAGGTGGGAGATACTGTACATGGGGTTTGTTTACTGATTAACAAATACACGATGTATGAACATAGTGGGCAAGCCTTTAGGTCGATGTAGGTTAGACATCCAGGTAATAAGATACACCAAAAAGTTTTTACTCAAGTTACTGACGAAAACTGGTGGATTCCAGTTGAAACGGCTGACCGTTTCCAAAACCATATCCAGATGCTTGACAGCTTGAGTAACTACTTTTTTTTACTTTAGCCTTTAGGTTTGTTTTAATTTAGAGTACCAATATACTAGTACCCATCTTATGTTAATCTTTCATACCAGCACTTTCAACCAGAATTTGTTTGACTCATAATTATCTCATATCATTATTTTGGATTTTTTTGCATCTTTTTAATTGACCCCCAAGATGTTCATTGCTCCAAATGAACAGGAGTTAACCGACCATGACCATATTTCTGTGTCTTCAGCTGAAGAAGAACTGCTCCCGAGTTGTGCAGAAATTAAAGAGCAGGCTGAAGATTGTAGATGCCAGACGGGAGGAGGCTGTTTTGGAGAGAGATAAACTCAAGTAAGACCTTCACACTGTTACCATTACTTATTGTCACACTCAGGTCATACTCTCATCAAGATATCAGTCCAACTAAAATAGCAGTCCCACTTGAATGTCATCTTTGTGCACTCAATCTTTTAAAACATAATCACTATTACTGTAGAAAGTAAGTAAGATCTTCAAGCGTTCATTTTAAAGTTTTGCACATTGTCATGATCATTGTCACCTTCACCTCACTGTCTTAACTGTAACTCTGCATCATGTTGTCATGATAACCTGGTACACTGTCTTGCCTGTGACTCTTGCCTGTTTCTGTCTTGCCACGCATGCTAGGATCACAATAATGAAGGAAAGGTATGAAATATGTGACTGTTCTGTACACCTTGTGTATGTGAGGTTTGCTTCCCATGCCTGTAATAGTATCCTATTTACGTTATGATACAAAATTATTCTTACAATTAACGTTGTAGTTTTCATATTGCTGTATGATTGTGGAATGAAACAGATAGTGAAATGTATTCATGAATTTAAAATGAATCATGAGCAGAAATATAATTTTGTTGAGCATCATAGACACTTAGGTGAAGATTATGTTTTTCTTTTGCAAACAGCCTTTAGGCATAACACACCAGTTTTTTTACAGTACATCATACTGTACATTTTAAGTACAATCTGTGTGTGACTAGACTGTAAGTTTTGCTTGGCAATGTGTAGGTTTTACTGTGAGAAAACATCCTCACAAATGCCTGTATCCTCCAGGGGCAACGTCCCGGCAGAGATGTACAACCGCCTGAAGAAACAGTTCCGCGACTTCATCCGGAAACACAAGGAGTTCAGCATGATTGTGGCGGGTACCGGCGGGCTGCACGAGATATCTATCGGAGGCCTGTCGTTTGCCTCGGCCACGCTCCCACTGGACACATCTCTGCCTTACGTGAGTTTTATCGAACAGGTATGCCGCGCCAACTGACATGGACATCCCAACTGTCATCTCCTGCTCTCACCTGCTTTAGAGTGGAACATTTCACATTTCACCTACATTTCCTTCAAAGCTTCTACACTCTAGACCAGTCTACTAGAGCCTAAGGAGGTGTGGAAGTTGAAAAGTACAGCAGTTTTGAGGAAGGGTTGACAGATTGGTGTGCATGTTGGTGAGACACATATCTCACGGCTGCCTGGATTTCTGAACTGATCTTACTGATTGTGCTGCCTTTTGTATCTAAGATCACATTAAATCATGTATTGAGCACTCCTGCTTTTTTCCTCATGTAGTACGTTTTATGGTGGCTGCTTGGTTTGTTTTACTGAAACTGGAAACAAGACAAGGTGTGAATTTATTGTAGACAGATTCTTACCAAAGTGGCCATCTTTTCTACCCCTGTCTCCCCCAGGATTGACAGCACCATTAGCAACTGTCCATGGTGTATAATGGAATGGAGATATAAGTTGTTATGTTGACTGTTATAACATTCAGATTTGAAACTGGAAACAAGACAGGGGTGTAGCTTTGGTGCTTTAATTCATTGGTAACAAAAGCTCCCATCTCTACCACCCTGCATTCCCAAGAGAGACAGCAACATAAGGACCTGTCCATGGTGTAAAATGGAATGGAGATATAGCTTGCTGTGTTGGCGCATTATAACATTCAGATTTGAACCTGGAAACAAGACGGGGGTGGCATTGTTGTAGATGCTTACAATGGTAACCCAAGGTCTCATCATCTCCACTGTGTACTCCTCAGGAGGGATAGCACCATAAGGAACTGTCCATGGTGTAAATGCATTGTATGTGCTTGCATCAGTAACCAAAGCTCCCACCCATGTACTCCCAGGAAAGACAGCACCATAAGGAGCTATCCATGGTGCGGCAGCGGCTGGACGAGCTGGACGACCTGCAGAAGCAGCAGATGGACGTGCTGACCGGTCAGGGGCCGCCGCCGCACGAGAGGAGCGACGAGGACGAGGAGAAGAAGGACGGGGAGCGCGCCTTCATCGACAATCTCGACCTGTAGGGCAGGGTTGTAGCCAGCACCTGTCCTTCCATCCTTTGATGGAATTTTGCAGATGGGAACAGACATACAGCGGCGTTCACGCCATAGTTAACACCCGTCACTGACGCTGACGACTTCTGACGCGTCACTGACGATTTCTGACGGACATTATTCCGTCACAGCATTTTTCTGACGCGTCACTGACGGAGACTGCCGCATTTCTGACTGGTCAGCGTTATCAAATGACGAACCATTCATATGCAGGCCGCGGTAACATCACAGATTAGTGGGAGGAGAACTTATTTGCGTCATGCTGCGCAGTAACTTGCCGATACAAAAACGGAACAGCGGAAAGAGACGGCGATCTTGCCTGCATTTCAGTAGATCGAATTATACAGACATTTTCTTCTGGTACTGCTTGCTATTAAAGAGTGGAGTTGTTTGTTCTTACTTTATCAATTACTTATTTTGCTCATCAGCTCTTTATTTGCCTGTTGATTATTGTTGTTGCAATAGATTTTATCACGAAAGTAGCGTTCCTCGATAAAACTCTGCTCAGCGAGCGCCGGCCGGGAGGTAGTGTAACGCTACGTTTGCAAAAAATCGGAGCAAAATTGTCAACATCATGTTCACGACACTGTGTAGTAAAAAAGTTCTGAGGTGGGGAAACATTCTCAGGATACCTATTTCTTTTAATAAAATAAAGGTCAATCCAAAAAGTCAACCCGAAGAACGCGGCAATGTAACAGTTATATTATTTTCGGCAACGCAAAGCACGCCCATCGGCCAGAAACTAGCGGCAGACAACCATCAAACAAGCGAGCTGCCGGCCATGATCGACTACAAAAATACATTTTTGGCTGGGCTACCTTTATATAATTATTGTGCAAGACGTAAAAATATCATATAAGTTCGAGTCCCGGTATTTTTAAGTTAAATACGGCGTAAACTTCAACTGAAAACTTTGCCATGTTTAGCTGCTACATTACGGACGACGGGCCCAGCATTGCGTAACAGTATGTAAATATTACGTGACGTAGCACATACGTGTCTCTGATTGGCTACTGTAGGCAAGATTTGCACAACTGTTGGCGGGAAACGAAGGGATTGGCGGCTCCTCGCGAGGCCGAGCTTGCAGGAACCACGTGTTTGGCTATGTTTATATCAGTGTATATAAAGAATTTAACGGCACAGCACTGAAAAAAAGGAGTTCTCTGTCAAATAATCCGCTTTGAAGAGGTTTTGGTGTGTTTTTTATCGAAGATTTTGCCGCCGAATTTGTGATCAGCGATCGGGAACATCCGCTCGCAAGCACGCGGAAAACCTACGAATTTTAATAGGAATATCTTTGCACCCTTAACGTTCGACAAATACACACCTGGAATGGTGGGGCTATTTTAGAGCTACTTCGTCCTCGCTTCCTATTAATTATAACCAAGGATTCTATAGTGAGACAATTTTCTCCTCGGTATGACCAAGGACGTTACATCAACGATGTAACGTCCTTGGTATGACACACACGTAATCACGACGTCACGGCTTAGGATAGAGTTTTGTGTGGCGTTTAGAAAGTGGGAAATGTTGTCAATCTTTGGGGTTTGGGGTGAAAATATGAGGCCTGCATTGTTGTAATCAAAATCAATAGATGTTTTGTGCATGTGAATATGTTTATTAGATGTTCAGATACCGGTAGAATTGTAGGAAAAATGGGTCTGACCCGGACCCTCCCACCGCGCCGCTCAATTGATTGACACATGCGGCTTCTTTGAGTTTCACCAAGGACCTTGGTTTGGCGGCATTCTCAAAGAACGGGCCCGCCGGTACTGTACCGCCCGGGCCCGCCGGCCCGGTGTGGCAAAAATGTGCAATAAAGGTCTTCATTCATTTATTGTAAGAACAATCAGCACGGTGCATGTTTTTCCGCCGTGTTTGATTTTTTTTCTTGGTTTATTCTACTTGATAGCGATATTTAGTGTCGATGAATATATTTTGAATATTTTTGAACGACATGTATCGTAAACCCACATCGTTATGTTCCACACAAAGCGTCTCTCTCTTTGTTAGACAGATTCAGTTGTGGTTTATACTGAAACATTTTGTATGTGGTACCACAGCGACTCGAGATGACTTAAGGCATTGGGTTTCTTCATACACTAGCGCATTTAGCAATGTACTTACCGTATTTCCAACACTCGGAATAGATGATTTTCGATCGGATAGCAGCAGAATGATGATGGAAAACCTGGTATAAACTTACCTTCCAGGTTTTAAACGTTATATGTTATGATGAAGCGTACATAAGTTGCACACACGTAAGATTTCTCAACGATCATCATTGTGCCAAGGAAGCTATTAAACGGATGGAAACCCGAATCCCTTTATCCATATTAGAAATAGAACCAATGTTAGTTAATCCAACAGAACTTTTGAACTAACAGCAGACAAAACACAACAAATAGATTAAAAAACACATAAGGTTGAATATATGCCCTGGAGTATGGTTTCGTCGGTCGACTGCCCGTCAGCGATGTTCTGTCCCGAGAGCTCCGCCAGGAACAGGTAGGTCTTGGCTGAGTTGCAACCTCGACAAGTGCCAAGGAAGCCAGCGGATGGTGTCGACCTGAATCCTACTTTTCTAGCCTAGCTACCGTTAAACAAAGTAGAACTAGAACTAGTGTTAGTGAATTCAACAGAAGTTTTGAACTGATATCAGACAAAACACACTTAATAAATAGATTCAAAAACACATAAGGTTGATTATATGCCATGGCGTATAGTTGGAATATGCCCTGGTCGACTGTCCGATGAGCAGGAACGTCCGATGGCGATGTTCCGACCCAAGAGCTCCCTCAGGAACAGGTAGGTCTTCATGCTGAGTTGCGCCCTTGACGGTACGAGCAGCAGTGTTTCCAGGAAAAAGCCGGCGGACGAAAACCTAAATTCCTAGCCTACAAAAGTAGCTAATGATGTCTAATTAATAATCAACTTATCGTAATTACGGTGATCTTTACCATGGCGGTAAAATGTATTGTACACAGATGATGATGATTGTACACGTTTGCCATGGACTCAAAACTTCTAAGGATTTAATAAAACCACCTTGAGGAACCATATAGTAGTAACTCTACTCAAAACATTAATTAATAACAAGAGATTTTACCGGATCAATTCTTGTCTTCCACTTATCGCCAAACACTCTGGTCAATTACGGTATGTGACACGGCGGTAGACATGGTAAAATGGGTATATGCTTATAAAATCCGATAGCATGATCGTATTGCAATGAAATTTCACAAGGTGCTAGTAGTAATGAAATGAAATTAAAAAACTGGGCACATAATGTTCATATGATGGATTTTTGGGGTTAAAAACACACATTTTGGTTAAAAATATCAGATTTATTTCATGTGCCCTGTCCTCGGTGGAGATAACGTTCTGGACCCTCATATTTCACAGGATGACAGATTACCTCATGTAGATTTAGTTTGTCCGTCGCTATTTTGTTGTAAATCAATTCATCATAACTTTTTTTTGGGTAATAATAGGTAAAATGGGGATTTTTTTCTCATTTTTGGTTAATAATCCGCTCTAGAGGAAATCCTTTTATGATTAAACCAAATAGCGATGGATAAAGTTCTTTGGAAAGGGATTGTAAATGCAAATTTACCTATATTGTCAGCAAAATTACTGTTGTCACCGAGGACGAAGCCCGTAAATGTGATGGTAACGGTTCTTCAGAACCGCTGCCAGCACCGCTGCCGTTTTCCCGCCATTTCACATCCCGGTGGTTCGGCCGTTCGATCGAACGGGGCTCGGACGGTACCATTATGCGGCTTCCGCGAGGGCCCCTTTTTGTCATTCACATCGAATGATGTCAATATTTGATAAATTCTTAATTAATATTTAATACTGTTAGCATTCTGACGTTTTACCAAAAGTAGTTAGTGTGCCCCATATATGGTGAGTTCCTGTTTCCGCAATGTAACGTTACATTATGAAAAAAACGTTCTAAAAACGTTGCGGTCATGCGGGATCAACTGCGGTCACGGAGTGGTTCGAATTTCATGTTCAGTTCCATCGCCCTGGTAACCTTGCAGGGCCGCGCCCTTTTTTCACTCCTCGGCGAGCTCCATCGAATCACAGGCCGTAACTTACCCGAGCACGATAATGTTTTGTTTTGTTTACAACAATCCCCTGTAATCACCTGCGAAAAAATTCTAAGGATTTAATAAAACCGCCTTGAGGAACCATATAGTAGTAACTCTACTCAAAACATTAATTAATAACAAGAGATTTTACCGGATCAATTCTTGTCTTCCACTTATCGCCAAACACGATAATGTTTTGTTTTGTTTACAACAATCCCCTGTAATCACCTGCGAAAACTCGCACGCCGACGGGAAACACGCCCTTGTAGTTTCCAGAGCCTACACAGAAATTCGTTACCCTCATAATTGCGAGCACAAGTAATGTACTAAATAAAGCATCGGATATGTTGATCATGCATAAATTTGACAGAAAGAGACAGTTGGCTCATTCAATGTTTCGACGGGCACGTCTGATGGACAAAACATTTATTTCTGCATGGGCCCTTCCCTCATTTAGATTTATCCCGGTTCCTGGTTGCCACAAATTTTCCGTCTTACCAAGTAACCTCCTTGGTCTTACGGTATTAGATTTCGAACTGCAAGTCTTTCGTTTATTTTTTGCGAGCCATGTTTCGGGGTTCTTCGAACGCCGGCGACAGAACCTCATTTATAGACAAGTATCAAGTTATTTCTGCTGTCAGTTTTCTTCTTTGCTGGTTGGCTGTCAAAAATGATTGAATTTGCGTCCTGCAAAGTTTCAGACAGTCCGGCGCGGGCGGCACGATCTTCAAACAACCGCGATCTGTCAATCAAGATCGCGCATCGTGGGAGAGTGTACATTTGTAGTGGCCGTCCTCGGAGCTGCTGTTTCGCGCGCGATCAGAAGCCGATGTATCAAATCGTATAATCTATAGTTCAGTTTCATTCAGATCCCAAACGGTTCTCGCTATTTTTGTTACAGTGCACAAATTTTAGTTAAATCTTCGGCTTAATCAATCGCAGTTTGAACCCGCAGAGAAGTTGTACCGCTAGCATTCATGTTTGTTTACACGTAAGGTACGTTCGGGTCCAACATCTTTTTTAGCATGCGCTGTGCTTTACATTTTGCCGTATTTTTCTTTGTTCCGTGGATACATAAAAACGCTGACACAGTTTTGTAACATCGGATATCATTGCTAGCTTTTCAAACTGCGTTACAATCATATACGAGTATTCACTTAGCTACTACGTAGATCGCAGTTTTGTGAGCTGTTTTTCTAATCGCACGGACTGTTTCTGCTCGGGAAATTGGAAACTACACGTGTTTCCCGTCGATGTGTGAGTTTTTGAAGCAATACAAAAAATATCGGTATTTGCCGACAAGTGCAAGACAAGAATCGATCTCGATAAAATCTGTCATTTATCTGCTAAAGAATATAATAATTGGTTTCTCAGGCCGGCTTTTCTTCACCCGTACCTGGAAATTTCGCATGATCAAAAATGTCGATTGTACCCGGCCGTGTCAGACGATTTCCCCGGTGTCATTATTGACCACGATGCCATTTTCTTACATTTATCAAATGAAACCCGTAGAAAATAACGATCTAACAAATGAGTCGCTAAAGCACTGAAAGTCCGTATATAAGTCCCTCCCAGTCTCAGATCGGTCGAGCGGTTAGAGCCCAAATAACAACGTGATAAATTTAAACAATATGGCCACAGTCGGCTTGAGAAGACAACACTGAATTTTTTTTTTAGCAATTAATCTTCAACAAGAATGACTCATACTCTAATCATTGCCAACCCCTTTTAGGTTTGTGTGTGTATTTAAGCTGTTCAGAAGAGCAATTATTAAGTTAACAACTTTCCCCTCCCAGAAGCGTGGCATATCCACGTAAGCTGCGTATTTCGGGGGTCAACGACCTGCCGCAACATCGCAACGAAAACTCGCACACTAGGAGGTGACAAAATTGCTATTGTCTTGTCGGGGTACAAAATAAACATGAAACCTGACCCCATCTCATACATATCATTAACGCTGACGCTGACTGGTCAGCGTTTGACTCTGACGAATTCTGACGGGCGTCTGACGATGTCTGACGGTTTCTGACCAGTCACTGACGATTTCTGACGCGTCACTGACGATTTCTGACGCGTCACTGACGCTGACGGGTGTTAACTATAACGCGATCGCCGCTGTAAATTTTGCCCATTCCATCCTCTATGATGAACAAAATTCAATATGTAAAGATATAATAAACTGTCTCCCTTGTGTAAGTTTTCACCAAGACAGATGCCGTTGAACAGCTTAGTCTACCAGCAAAAGTTACACCTCAAAATGCAGGAAAGAGCAATTTAGATGGTCTATATTTCAAAAAGATTCAAAATCAAAGGGACGGAAAATAATTTCAGGCTGACTACAACCCTGCTATAGGGTCTCTGCAATATGGTTATGTCACAATGCAAGCTTCATGCGGAGGCAGTGTTTGCAATTAAGAGTGTTTATTTTTTTGTATCCCATTTATGTACAATTGTGCTTTGGATGTACATAGCAAATGAAAATCTTTGGTTTATTCCTTCCTGCAGTTAAGTATTCTATGTGTTCAGGCTGTGTGTTTATGTAGCATTGTGCAAAACATTCTATGATCATGGTAAAAAAGGCACTGTTAACTCTAACGGCACTTGTTTGTATCCTGTTGTAGTACTATGTACATGTATGCATTCCCAGCACAGTATAATGTGCCTGATAGTTTGCATTCTTTGTGTTACACAGATTTAGCTAACATGGTGCTAACGAATACTTAACATTATCATAAGTGTGAGGTAGGGAAGGGAGATACATGTAACTTGTTATGTTGGGTTGGCTGTTATAGCATTCAGATTTGTGATACCAAAGTACTGATACTTTACTTGTTTTATTTAATCTAGTGGTTATTTTACAGCATACCAACCAACCGAAAAAGATGTTTTAGATAGAGATTATACATGTACATGGTTTTAGATATACAGTACATGGTTGTCTTCTGAATACATACAATGGACATTACTATATGTTGT
Source organism: Branchiostoma floridae (assembly GCF_000003815.2). Classification (NCBI taxonomy): domain Eukaryota; kingdom Metazoa; phylum Chordata; class Leptocardii; order Amphioxiformes; family Branchiostomatidae; genus Branchiostoma; species Branchiostoma floridae. The sequence goes on along the minus strand of NC_049983.1, from coordinate 21,497,644 downwards.
TTATGTGGTGTATGATCAGGACTTATTGTTGTATCATGATGGGTTTTGAGCCACAACCTGTGAAGATTACATAGTACACAATTTTCACAAGGACACATGAAAACAAGTGGTTCTTCACTAATCCCATTGGCTGCAGACCCTACAGTACATTCCTTTATGTGGTGTATTATATACTTTGTGTTGTATTTATATGATATGGCAGCTAGGAAACATTAACAGTTAAGTGTGATATATCTGTGTACTGTCTGTAACAAGATGGTGAAATGGTTTGAGTTTTACACAACTGTAAACTAATGAATTGTTATATATGGTCAAACTTGTCCAAGACGACCACTCTTGGAAACTTTGTTACATTTCCCAGGTGGTCCTTTTGCAGAGGTTGTTACTTGTACAGGTTTGACTCTAGCTAAGCAGTCAAGAAGAGATCTCATCAAGAATTTTTTTCTCATCTTTTCCATATTTTTCTCAGTGTTTGATGGGCCCTTCTTGACAATATGGGGACACACAGTATTGTGTTATTCATGTACAATTGTTAGCGATTATTGGACTGCCTTCGTATAGGGAAGTACAGGAATATAGATATTAAGGACACAGAATGTGTGTTTGGAGCCACACAGTATCTATGCAACTCACATACATGTATGTGTTGTGTGCACATATATCATTCCATGTTCACTGCTGTCAAAGTCAGGCACTGGTTGTTTAGGAGTATAACATACTCATTTTATGATGATCACAGATAGGACACAACTTTAGATAAGATGTAGATTGTGCAAAATTAATACAAAAATATGACTTCCACAAGTCAATGTGATATAGGTATTTTGTAATGAAATCTATTGCCTCAGACAACCACCATTTTACGATATCTTATCAAGCCATACTTTCTTTATCTAACGTTAGTCCTTCCCTTTGGGTTGTACGTTACAAGATGATGATGTTGTATTGTGATACAGTTCTAGCACTAAGTCCATTCCATAAAGGGCAGAGATTTGGTACATGTATAAAACTTTTCTGAACACCATGTTCACTGTCTTGGTACAGATTATGGATACTAAGACATATTTTTTACTAATGGTCGTTGCCCATAAAACATTCTACTGTTATACATTTTTAGGTAATGTGAACAGAAGATAACATTATGGCCATGTTCTTTTTTTTATCACACCAACTGATACTCCTGACAGTTACTCTGCACCCTATAAACTATTAAGTAATGATGGGTGTGATAGTGTTGTGCCAATTGTTTCTTACCCTTTTTTATGTACCTAAGATTTGGTTTAGATAGCACTGGTACAACTCAGGTGTGTTGTCACCTAATATGGGGTGTTTTTTTTACATTAATACCAGTACTGTCATGTGATGTAACATTGTATGTTTGTATGTATGTAATGTTCTAATCAGGTGCTGATTTGTATGTATTTCATTACCAAAGACATTATTAAAACTATCTGTCCACTGCATGATTCTGTGTGATGAAGGTTATTTTGTAAGAATTTTGGTGTGCTGCAGAAGGCAAAACTCAAAGACATCAAGAGCTGTTTTATTGTGATATTACCAAGAGCTGAGGATAAAATTGGCGCTCCATTGATTCAGTGACAACATTCAGTGGCCATGTTCAAATAGCTGATGTGGTTTTAAACAAATCGGCTAGTTTTCTCTGCTGCAATTCAATTTTATTCCACTTGGTGGCGTCCTTGAGACGAGGACTTCATGTTGGCTCGGAAAGAGAACAGTTGCCATTGAAAACTTTTTCCAGAGCAGGAAAACTTTGGAGCTTCAAAGCTTTGCCAAATGATCTTACATGGTAGTCTAAAGGTTTCTCGTTGACCGTGCAATGGTCCTCCTTTGCATAAATTATATCAGTTCATGATCTTCTCTGCCCAAATATATAAGTTGTCCAAAGAACGACTCTTATCTTAGCAAAGAAGGTTATTATATCATTTTATTACTTATGTAAATTAGGCATTTCTTCGTTTTAAGAACATCTACCAGCATACCAAATATTACTGTACACTTTACTTAAAGGAAGTAAAGAAACAGCAACAATCAAACCACATACACAGTCAATAGATAATAGCTTTGTTAGGGTTTTATTTCTGTTGAAAACTTTGTAATACAGGGTACCAATTTGTCAATAATTTCATAAGCATAGGAGTTGGACAACCCTGTTTATTGATAAAGTCAAGCACAAATCAATGCAAAATAGAGCATAGGCTTAACACAGATGTACAAAATCTGAAATACAAAATGTCATTCAAACACATCAATCCTTAAATTGTTGCTCCTATCAATTGATATAAGTGATATCACCACATTAAGGTACAGATATCATAAGTCTGGATTAAGAGAGTATTTGCTTAAATGTATCGCCTCTTATAAACCAAGATTATAGTTCCTTAACGACAAAATGTCTTCCATAGAGATGGATACAGCTGATATGTACAGATGGATATCAGTTCAGCTCCCATTTCAAGGTGTTCCACTAAGAAAAATAGACTCTTTTTCCTCACTTGCAATTTCACCAGAGTACTTGTACAGCTCTGTATGGAGGTGAATGTTGCCATGGCACACCCCTCTCAATGAAATGGTATGGCTCACAGTCGGTACATACAAGTACAAACCTGGCTATGTCATCTACATGGCAAAGGTTGATTATGTAGTATGGCTAAAGGAGATCACCAGAGATCATGTTCCAGCCTACATGAATACAGCTCGAATGATTTCATGTTTATGGCTCTACCTGTTACACAGCTATCATTCCCTATTAGTACTGTACACCACATTCAGCTTTATTTTTCACCATAGATCCCAATAAAAAAACATTGCTTATTGCACACAATCATTTACCTTGATATGCATAGGTTATTAATATTATTAACGTTACAGATATGTACAAATTTTCCCACAATCATATAAAGATAGTACGCTGACCAATTTTGTTTTATAATGCCACTACCACAGTAAAAAATTCCTCAGAAGAAAACCAGCCCATTAATAATTTTTGTCTGTCTCTTTTGGATTTTGAACCAACATGTACAAACAGGGATAAAAAGAGAAGCACATTGTTAGTTAGACGATCCTGCCCTTCCCCTTGGAATTCAAAATTGATATCTAACTTAAGGCAAGACATTGCGGGCTGGTTGTCTTCTGAATATAGCATGTACAAAGGAGTTGAACAACTTTCTACAAATTGAAACTACATCTTGGCATATACATAGAAAAATCAATCATGGAATACATGTAATATCATATATTGAAGATAAAGAATGATGGAAGCACTTCAGTTTGGTATGTAAGTTACTTATAGCTATGAAAAACCACCCTGATAGAGAAAATTGAAATAAATACAATGTTACAAACACAGTTAACATAATAACTAAAAGTTTTCAACATTAGTTTCACTGTGCAATATACAAAACCCAGTCAACTCATGCACACATATCATAACAGACAACATTGCTATAATAAGAGTTACTAAAACAAATACGGATGACAACCTATGAGTGACAACCTATGTGTGACATCTATACTGGATAATGATGATGTCTACCAAATATTAAGGTAACAGTGCAGTATATTTGAATTGTACATCTCATAGTGAATATTGAGGAATAAAAATGTTACCACACTGTATTTATCTTACTTCCACAACAGTACACACTGCTCACATTTGCTGTCTAAAATATGTAAAAATGCAATTCTTTTGCACTCACTAAGCTAAGTAAGGCATTCAGTGGTTGTCTGTATAAGTGCACAAACTGTGTACAAAGCTTAGCTATGAAGTGCATGACATGACGTGTCAAGGCATTGCTTTGGTGTAGCTCCGTGCAACTGGCTATATACCAAAGTCCCGTATACATTATATTATACCTACCTCTAACTTTTAACAAAATCATTAGCTAGTTTTTCTATTTGCAGAAGCAAGACTTTGGTCCTTAACTAAGGGTTTGATCTCATATTTGAGTTAGGAATTACAAACATTTGTTCAAACTGTCCTTTCTCCTCACTATGGAACAGTTTTCCTTACTAAAATTGGAATGGTCCATTGGCCTTGTATCTTACTCACTGACAGGCTCATGCAGTGCTGGCATCTATTCTTACAAAATAGTAAAATACTGGAATAAAAGGCATTGGGAAGAAAGGTATAGAGAACAACATGTTAGATGGAAGCCCTGGATTTAGATTTGTCCTGTTTGGCTTGTGGTAAAATATAAAACCCTCCCAGAATCACAGGCTGGTGAGGATGCCCAGTTCTTAGCAGCCTTGACAATGGGAGAGATAGTATTAGATGATGGCCGTGACATGTAACAGTAAAACTACTGCATGGTAGACAACCACTGTATGGTAGTCAATCAATGTTTCTGTACGTTAAAAATGCATCCTTCCTTTGTCACCTTGGAATGACTTTCAGAAAATACCATACTGGCTAAAACTGCCCTGAATATTGCACTAACATTTGTGTCCATGTCTTTTTGATTGTCCTCCTCAGGGTAGTGTTTCGTCAACATTCCTCACCTATCGAACAGCCACTTACAGGCTGTAATTCAGGATGCCACTTTGCCTGCAACCCAGTGCAATACTCTATAGCCCTTTATGTTCCAGAACTTGACACTCTCATACATTTGTCACTTTGTATATGGTAAATTGAGTTACGTGTACTAAAGTGTACAGTAACAGGAATGATTGGCATTTGGAATATATTTGCTGACTCAGCCAGTTTGCCATTAGCATTTCAATGGTTGCAACAGAGGTTGGTTACAGAGTAGCTGAGGATGTTGGACCTGTAGCGCTGATGAGCCTCTCTCCGCGGTGCGTTCAGACGTCCGTCTCTCCCTCCATGTTGGCTGAGATAGTCTCAAACTTGTGAGCCAGCTGCATTCGCTGGCAGGTGGTGTCCTCCTCTAGAGCATCCAGCAGCTGTAAGGTCAGGTGTAAAAAATTCATTCAATTGTTTCCTGTTTACTTCCTTGCACTTCAGGCATACATGTAGTACTACATATCTTGATATTGATGATATACCGCTGCTGCTGATGAGTAATTGATGATTGTTTTTCAGTAAAAACATGACTGTCATAATCAAATCTTATAAACAAACTGATCAAATACTGATATTGTGATTCATTCCCTTCATGGCCTGTGCATTCTGGTCTATCTATAGTGGAGTCTTCTGCAATGATATCTCAGGTGCTGTGAGCTTCTACAGTTGGTTTATTCTGTCATCCACTGTAGCCTTTCTGATTCGTGGAGGTATCTCTCTTGAGGTGTCTCTGTCTGCTTACCCATGGCCATGCATGTTAGTCTAGTCTCATCAATATTAATTAATATTAAGCACTTGTCACAGATATCTATTAAGTTTCTACAATGAAATCTGTAAAATTAGGGTGTACCTGGTCCTGGTACTTCATGGCATAGTCATACAGCTCATTCACCGCTGCCAGGGTGTTGAACTCGTGGGTGTGGTCCTGTCAACACAACAGACAGATTGAGTCATAGAGTAATGGCTTGTAATCGTAATCTTAAGTATAGTGTGGCTTTGATGTATGTATGTAAAAAAATTACTCATAGTTACAATACAGACATTATGACATTACCATTATGTCCTGCACAGTTATACTACAGTACAGTAAAGAGGAACAACCAACATGATAAGCGCTATGTAACAGAAGTTGTGAGTCAGACTGACTTTTGTTTCCTCCACCAGCAGGGTGATCATCTCCTGGTCACTGACAGCCGTCATCTGCTGCACCTCCTTGTAGTACGTCTGGACCTTCTGTCGGTACTGCGGGATCTCACGTGCGTACAGTAACTTGTTGGAGGGGGAGTCCTGCATGTGCGATGAAGAAAACATAGGCGGTTGACAATAAGTTAGTTCTACATCCTGTGATAGCTGTCTGATTAAGCTCTTACTACCTTCAGTGTTAGCTGTCCAATTAGTTCCCATGATAAATGATATCTACAGATTGAAATGCATACACCATGTACAAGACTAATGCAACAAGATCAATTGGGTCAAATTTTGCTGAGATAAAAAAGAAGGCATACTGGTAACACACAACTCTGAAACAATCTTTAACATCTCTAGGGATGTTAAAAACAAATGTTACAAACCTTGCCCAGTTTGTGCTCTGCTGCAGAACAGGAGTCTATAAAAGTCTGTGCAATGACAGACAGACAGGCATCCACGATACCCAACTTGAAGATGTCAAACACAAACTCTGGGTTCTTCAGTACATTCACCCAGAACCTCAGGGGCACACTGTGGAGAACAGACAAAGTGAAAATGGTTCAAACTTGGGGATACAAATCATCGTTGATTTGATTGTAGAGCTATCATTCAATACAGTAAGGAGTTACGAAGGTGCTGTTTAAGGTTCCTTGCTATCTTTCTTATCATCTGGAAAAGTTGCACTGTAATTTCCAACACGAAAATTGGACAAATTTTCGACTGAGCAGCTCTAGTCTTTGTCAAGGATTGAACAATCCACTGGTTCTGTGACGTCACATTCATTCCTTGACAAAGACTCGAGCTGTTCAGTCAGAAATTTGGGTAAGTCTAATTTTTTGTGTTGGAAATTACAGTTCAACTTTACCAGAATGAACACAAATGAACTTTCAAGTTTATCCTTCTTACCTGTTTGTCTTCCAGATGTGCAGAGTCTCGGGGTCATCTATCCCATGCTTCTTAGCCTCGTGATCCAGCAGGTCAAAGAAGTACTTGATGGAGGGGGGAACGGGGCTGGTGCACAGGATGGCACTGAAGGCGTCATCCACAAACTTCTGCAGGGTTCCCTGGAGATGGTCAAGGTAAAAAATACATAACAAGTTAATATAACAAGTTAACATCTCACCTGATAGTAAATGCATAATGCTGATAGTGATGTTTTTACATCACTACTAAAGGTGCATACAGCCACTGCTGCTATCTAATTGCACGACAAAGCTTACATTTATGCAATGGGATTTATTGTATTACTCTTAGAGTTGCATGCTTTGGCACTGTGAAGTGCGATGAATGTAATAGCTGAAAACTGCTTTAAGAAACCAATATCGGATCCCAGAAGCATGGTGCTCTGTGTACGCTGAAGTGGTTTCCGCCATTGCCTAGAAAGCATGTCTATCACACTAATGTGGGGTCACCAACCCCTGATCCCCCTCAGGTTTAGGTAATGCAGACGGTGACAGTGTGTCCTGACCTTGGTGGCCAGCAGCCTGGTGAGGTAGATCTCCGGGATGGCACGCTGTTCCTTCAGGAACCTGCTGTCCCTCTTCACCGAGTTGGAGCGCTCCAGCTCATCCCGAGCCTTCACCTAACGGAGCACGGGAGACACGTTAACTAGCGTATTTTTTAGCTTCAAAACTTCAACTTACTGTGTACCAATACCAGCTTAAGAATTCAAAGTAGAGGATGAGTTTTGCTACCTAACAACTGGAAATATTGTTAGCTTCAACACTCCAACTTAACAAACAATACCGGCTTAAGAACCCAAAGTAGAGGATGAGTTTTGCTACCTATTAAACAACTGGAAATATTGTTAGCTTTAACTCTCCAACTTAACAGTGTACCAATTCCAGCTTAAGAACTCAAAGTAGAGGATGAGTTTTGCTGCATCAAAACGGGAAAATCCCAATTGTTAATTGTAAGTTGTGTTCTACAGTATGGCAACATTTTGCAGTCTGCACAACATTTTTGTAGAAAAAGAGAACATTCATTCTGACATTTGATATTGATCCTCTCTTTATCCACATGAATGTGAGATTTTGTAAGGACCCAATGCAGTGTTTTTTGTGTAGAAATACTTATTGTGAAATGCTGCAGGCGCAGAACAATACACAAAAATTGTATAACAAATGTACAATATGCTGCTGCTGGCTTTTTCTTTCTTTTAATGCAAGACCAAAGCACCAAGCAAGGCACCAGCTAGGTGTGTTAGCTCACAGCAAACAACACCCTAATGTTGATGTTATTAAAGCTGTGTATGTGAAAAGGCATTCTTACATGCAAGCCTGTTCACAAAGATTCTCCTTTTGGAAAGAAATATGGAGAAAAAAACTGCAAGTAAAGCATGCAGAAACCATGTGAAGAAACAAAGCATAAGGAAACATTTCTGCTGTGGTACACACTGCACACAGGCAGTATGGCAAAGCATCTCTTTGAGAAGTCTTTTTACCTTATGATTACGGTGGTTGGAAAAGTTGTCATTCACCCAAGAGTCCTCCACTTGCTATCAGGAGTCATCCAGGGAAGAGAGAAGAGAGAGGAAAAGCGTGTGTAATAGGCCATACCACTTGGGATGCATCATTTCAATTCTGTGTCTGGTATACTCAAATTATTTTGTCAGCAAAAAATTCACTAAAAGTCTTTCTTCTTGGTCAAATATAACCTTATTCATGCAGGGGGAGTAGAAAACAATTATTCCCAAGCAGATCCTACAGTAGCATCAGATAGTATAAAAAGCTGCCAGAGGAGTGAAGCCGGCCTGTGTTTGGCTACCGGAGCCACTGTAGGATCTGCTTGGAGATTAAGAAAACAATTGTTGTAGAGATAGCAATACCACAGGTCAAGGAAGTTCCTAAAACCACTACAGAACCAAAACGATGCATCCCATACACCAAAGCACCCTGTGACAAGGGAAAAGGATCCAAACTGACAGGGATAAAAGACATCATACAACAGCAGATGAAAGTTTGGAGCAACAGCAATAGCTGTGGATGAAAGGGCTCCTTACAAGGAATAAGATCTATAAATACAGGCAAAGCATTGAAGCCAGGGCCAAGCTGAAAGCCATGAGAACCAGTACTAGTAGAAACTGGGACTTCTTCATTAATTGAAGTAATACTACAGTATGGAAACTTGGAATTTCCAAATGCCACCAAGATGGAGTTTGTGTTATACAGTGTGTGAAGCTGTCACCAGGTACTAATGACTTTAACTTTCAGAGAAGTAGAAAGAACTGTTTGGCTATAGGGTTGGGCTTCAACATTTCTATTAAACATTTGTGTACAAAAAATGTCAAGTCAAAATGCAGAGTCAAGATAAACACAAAAACACATCTTGTACAATACTTGAGTCTAAAGTAGACATTAACTTTTCCATATACAACCATCTAAGTGTGAGATCAAGAACTAGCATCCCATACTCTACCCAAAACAGATGTACAGTTATGGTGTGGTTGAAATCATTGTCTACCTTGAGGTAACTCAGACATATACTGAATAATGGTAGGTCTGAGGAATGACGTCAGCAGATTCTTACCAAGTGCCAGTAGCGACACCCCTCCTCAGGGTCTCCCTGCATCAGTGGTGCCAGGGACGAGGAGGACAGTGACTGGTTCACACCAAGGTTTTCTGCAACAGCCAGAAGGAATGATTAAACTTACAGATCCATCCAGCACCATCAATATGATCCAACAAAAAGGTAGTAATGCGTAAATTAAAGATGCATGGCATTGCTTAAAGTGTGAAAATGGCATGTAATAAAGCATGAAAATGGCATGTAAGCATGACACACAGCAAGGTATGTGAATGTCCCTTACTGTCGGCATTCTTACCGAACGTCCTGTCCAGCTTCATCTGCTGTTCTGGCTTCCTCAGGAGAGCGACACTACAGCTGTCTGGTACCTGTGAGAGAAGTGGTTTCAGTTGGAAATCGCTCTCATTGTAATTCATACTGCTTAAATCTGTGACACAACGAATCATGACTTTGTAATCAGACTCAAGCCAACATTATTTCCTTTTAAAGAGACGTAAAAGAAGCTGACAAAAGTAACACAGTAAAACTATAAAAAACAGTCAAAAATGTCAGATTGATCCGTCTGATTACAATCTACATTTGTACATTTTCACTAGACCATGTGGGAAATGCAGCCTTTCCAGCACCTTACATTAGTGTGCATGAGTTTGACTCCACTCACCTTGTAGTGCTCGAGTGTGTTGAGTTTCTTCCACCTGTGGTTCATCTCTGATGTGACATCAGTGTCCCTCAGGATCAGCTGACCTGCTCTGCCATGTCTCCATTCTAACAACAACAAAACAGTCATCAGTCATTCTCACAGCATTTAAAGATGCAGTTTTGTTTTGCTTCTTTTACTCATTGCACAAATAAGATAAACAACGAAGACAGAAATGGATAATATTCAAAACTACATACTACTACTGTACTACATATCAGAGAAAGTTAGATAATTGTCATACTATGCCCTCCTCCTTTAAGCAAATACCTCAGCATCTGCAAATAGGTTTGCAATGAGGAAAACTGTACTCTTTTGAAGTATCTTAAAACTATAATATATCTAAAGCCAAAGAATAGTGTTAGAAGCATAGAATACATAAAACAGAAATGAGTAAATCCTGAAGACAAAATTCTGGCCAGTAAACCTGTGCTTACCCAGCTCACACTCATCAGCATGTAGCCGTGTGGAGTAGGGGATGTTCTTGTAGGCCATGTCCAGGATCTTGTCCTTGACTTGTGTGATGGTGTCACAGCTCAGGGCCTTGACTGTGAAGGGCAGGTGACCACTAGGACCACCGGGCAGGGATACTACATTCAGGGTCTGGGGGGATTCAAAACAACCTATTAAGATGGGAACATGCACAAACTTGATGAATATAGATATCATCTGAAGTCAAACATCTACCACTAGAGTTTGAGAACAAACCCTGAGAATAATTTTCAACAACGTGCTTCATGTACATATATACGCATACATACATACAATCAGTCATATACATCACAATCTTGGAGTTCATATTTCATGCCAAAGTGCTGATTCATGTGAACCAATTTTGGGATACAGAGTCATCCCAAGCATGATCATGGTAATCTGACTTATGGCAACAACTTTGGAGCAAGGTCTCTTATTCCTTTGAACTGAACAATACCAATTCAGCATAATATGCACTGAGTCTCTTTTTACCTGATCACTGAGCAATGTAAAAACTGCACTGTGAAAGACTGAAAAAAGCCAAGACTCACCAAGACCTCGTGGTCGACCTGTTCCCTCAGCAGCCTGTCCTCCGTGATGGAGTACCTGGCGAACCCCAGGATGGCGTCCACTGGGCCCTTCTCCACCTGGTACTTAATGGCTTTGTACAGCATGAACAGGGGCTGGCCGGCTGTCTCCTGCAACACCACATCATCCAGATTTCAAATATGTACACTTCATAATCTTGCAAGATTTCTTTAATTGCTTCAAGCTTCATTAACTCTGGTGTCCAACCAATTGTAACTTTTAAATGAATTCTGAATGTATAAATGCATCTGAAACACCTCAACATCCAAAATCAAAGGATAAGCAATTTCGACACTTTATTTTATTTTAGGACACAAAGGACAATGTGGTATGTAAGATTGAGTCTACATACCTTGAGGAAGGGATACAAAGAAATCGACAGCCAGTTTGTTAGCATCTTGTCCACAACACTCTCTGTCCTGAAAACACAGAATCAAGTATTCAGCAATGCTTATTTCACATGCTGAGTACCAAGTTTGTCATCCAAAATATCATTAACATCTAGAAATGACAACAGTAGTTACAAATGATTACTGCTTGTTACGTACCTCCTGAGCATGAGTTTTGGATTCCTTTCCACACTTTTCTCTATCATATGTAGCAGTAAGGTCTTCAGAATGCTATAGGGAAAGGAGGGGGACAATCAGATGACAAGGGGACAAAAATGTACATCATATTGCTATATGTCCTTTGTACAAGGTAGAAGTTAAATTATGCCATTAAGCATGGCATGTTCCAGTTAATATATTTTTAACACATGTAATGTTATACTACACATTTCCTCAGTAAATGAGATTGATGTAAAATTTTACCCCATGTTTTTATAGATGCCATAAATTTCATTTTGTAGCAGTATAAATGTGCCATTATAACCACCTTTTAGGGTTACAAAATGATATAAATTACTCACTCTGTATAGTACTCCATCTTGCCATGCAGAGCCACAGTCAGTAGTGATGCCACATTCACCCTATGGAGAAATGAGAACAAACACTTTTGTTAAATGAATGATTTTAATACGAAACTATTTTTAAAAATTGATTTCATGTCATAAATGTCAAAAATAAAGACTTTTTGGATCGACTGGTTCAAATTTTAGTCACGCCCAACAAGCAAAGTTCTGCCCGGGACAGAGGATCAGGTCCTGAAGACAGTCCTGGTGCATATTGAGATAGTGGAGCAGGGGTCTAGCCACCGTCCGTTTTTCCGTCAATTAACGGAAATTTGCTGCGTCTGACGGAAAAATTTTAAAACCAATCCGTCAACCTTGACGGACAAAAATCCTTGGTGGAAGCTACAGGCGGCTTGGGGACGCCGTCCACGGCCGTAAAAGCCACACACTGTTTGTTTTGGTATTGTTATGATTGTTGACAATGTGTGTCGGCGCCCTTTCGCATACGATAATCTCATTAAAACCCGTTTTTCAAGGTCTCAGTTCAGTCCTTCTAATTAATTTTCGCGGTTTTCGCGACGATTGTAATTGGCTGACGGAAAAAAATTTCGAGCTGGCTAAAGCCCTGTAGTGGAGGTAAGGTACGTGCAAGGTAAAATTCTGCAGAAAAGACCAACTGACTTGTCCCTGCTGCTGAAGCTCTCCCGACTCTCCTCCATGATCCTGATGAAGGTCAGGAGGAAGTGTTTGTTGTTGAGCAGGGCTGAGAACTGGTTCATGGCCTGTTCCCACTGCACACGCCGGCTCTCACGCACCTACACAACAACACAAACAGATCCACAAACTCAGCCAAGCTATCTAATCAAACCACAACGTTATGAAAGACTTCTGAACCTAGAAAGCTTCTTGTGTAAGCATGTAATCTAGGACTCTTGTGCATTTCATTTTGATGTTTGATGACTTGAAATACCTGCAGCTGATGAGCAGTTCCCAACTGAGGACAGCTTTAAAACTGTTGCAAAATATTTCTTAGAATGGAGCAAAAAGTCTTGCTAACAGAGTACAAGCTTTTTACTATTGATGCATGTTTACACATGCTTCTAAAATCTATCAGGGCCAGAGGAGGTGCCTGCCACTTACGTTAGTCTCCTTCAGCACAGGGTGCATGTCCTGTCCCGGGAACAGAACCCTCATCATGTAGGTACGGTAGTCCAGGAACGGGATGCCAGTCCCGCCCAGGTCAGAGGTCAGATCTGTCATGTCTGTCTGCAGCTCCGCAAAAGCTGGAAGACAGAAAAGGAGAACTTACTAGGTAAAGATATGATCCTACATGAAAATGCCTAAAAAAATAAACCAAAAAACTCTTGCTTATCTTAAGCCGTGAGCAATATAAGACATACAAGGACAAACATGTTAAACATAAGGTTTTCAGCACACCATTTGGAAAACATTCTTATTGGAAGTAATGCTTTACATTTTTTGGAGTTGCTGGTTTGATATTCACTGCTATTTCATATAACAAAGTATTTGTAGTTGCTCTGATCAAACAGTTAAAAAGAACAGAAGAGGGATCTTGCTTGCCATGGAAGGCTTTAATTTGGTTGCACCATAGAGAGCTTGATAACCAAGCCAATCCTTACTGAATGCTTAGATAATAT
>NC_049983.1:21396899-21483982 GCF_000003815.2 Branchiostoma floridae | reverse complement strand
TCGTTCCTGACGTTGCTCTCCAGTGTGTCCATCTGCACCATGATCTTCTCGTACCTCCTGTTGGCCTCCTTCTTCTTACTCCTCATGATGAAGAGCAGGGCGATGATGATGAGCACCAGGAACCCACCGGCGGCAGCGATCAGGATGATGGCCCAAAACACTAGCCCTGCTGGCGCGATCTGGTACTGCAGCTCACCGATTTCAAACTTCAGATTACCCACTCTTACCTGGAGAAGAAAAAAGAAAAGAAAAAATTATTTAGGAAGTTTCATGTATGTTTCAGTTAAACAACAGTTTTTGACTGTTATCTTTTTTTCCAACCAAAAGGTTTCTATGTTTCTTTTAATGCTCGAGTTTAGCAATCAATGTATTTAGGCAAAGGTTTGATGACAAAACAAATCATAAATGCAGATGGTACAAGGTCTTTTCATGAATAACTGTTTGATGTCATGTAATGGTTCCCGTTATGATGCAAGAACGGCTACAATCTGTGCAGCACTGCAATTCATGTTCAAAGTGCTAGAGGGCATTGTTACAAGCACAACTCACCACTACAATGGGGAGAACTTCCTTTGACTTCCTGCCTTCACTGTCCAGCCCCGGTGGCTGGGACTCTGGAGGTTCACAGGTCAGTGTGTCATCATCGAGGGAAGTCACGTTACAGATCTCCATCCCAATGGTCACCTGCACATCGTCCTGGAAGCTAGCCTGGTCAAGATTCCTGCCCTAGAGTGATGAAAATGTTTCAATATTGGCACTCCTAGATCTGTGTGAGATACTGTAGTTGTTACATGCAATAACCTTCATGTAGGTTCTCATAATAATTCATCATGATAAGCCTCTTCACCTACAGATAACAATGCAAAGCCCTTGAGAAAAGGAGGAATTTCAAAACCTTATGAACTCTGTAGAAAAATTACTTCATATGACCAAAGTAATAAAAACTATTGTCAACATGGACATACTTTATAATTCTGATGATAGAAAGTAACTGTATTCATGGACTCATTTCTTTGGTCTTAAACCTTTCACTAATACTGTTTCTACAATCCACAACTGTAACAGCTACAGCATTTCCCAATCTTCAGGAAACATCATTACCTCAATGGCAAGGATTCCTCCTGTGTGCTGCTTTGGGTTCTCCTCAAACGGGAAGTACTCAGGATCTGGCACGTAGACAAACTTGCAGCTGGCTGGACTGTCCTGACACCCTGGCAGGCTGGCCAGACTGATCTGGACGTTGTCCAACTGGAAGGTCAGGTCCACGTCCCCTACACTATCTCCCATGTTGGGGGAGGGGCACTTCATCAAGCTGTCACTCTCAATCTTACATGGCTGCAGGGGAGAAACAAAACAACACACTCAAAGGGCTGGGTGTCTATGGAACCAACTGGAGGGAGTATGCCTGGGACAGACCAACCTGGTACGAACTGTCAATGTCTGTAGCTGCTATGCATGAGACTATGATGCCTGAGAATTATTGATTGAAAATGACTTCAGATGAATGGATGTTAGACACACAGATGTAATAGATACTATAAATTTTACCATGGAGGCCTCAGTAGCCTGTCTCTTTCTCCTGGTTGCTGTAGAGGTGGACACCCTGACAGCTGCATCCTGCACAATCCGTAGGTTAGTGCCTCTGACTGTCAGCTGCCGTCCTCCACTGGTGAAGCTCTTGAGAGGGGAGACCTCCACGATGGTGGGGTCGTCTGTGTAGTTGAATTTTCCTGGTGCATCTCTCGGGTGTCCGTCAAACAGAACCTGTAGCGTGTACTGGCCTGTGGCATCGATGTGGCCTGTCTGACACTCCACGGACACATTAGTCCTGCTGGCCCTAAGGGAAAACACAAAACCGTTTTAGAAACACTTACCAAAAATTATGAGTGCAATGAAAACGTCTGAAATCAGCGCAATCAACAACATACATGCAAATACATACAACATTGATTTTGCTCTGGTATTAAGTTTTTATCACTGTACCTTCATAATACAACCTTAATCATAGACTTGTAGGAGGACAATCAGCACTGTCCTTGGTGCTGAACTAACTGATCAGACACAATCATGCATCAGGAAGTCCAATTAAGCACTGCAAACCTTATCAAGCTTAATGATACAACCAATTAGGAGCACTGTAAGGCCAAAATGAACAAAAAACACTGATTATTTTCCAAATAAAAGATTTCACTATTCAAAATTGAATTCCCTATTAAAATGGCCAGCATGAAAACAGGATAACTGTTCAGAAAACAGTGGGAACAGTTGCCTCGTTCAACAGGGTACAGTCTACTTACTCATCAACGATGCAGAGAGCCCACATGTTTTCCCCTGTACCAGGACGACCAATCCTGGCCGTGATCTTGCCGCCTGTGTCGAACAGCTCCCCCTCGATGAACACTCGGGTCCCTCCTGACTGAGGCCCTACTTCTGGTCGGAAACCTGTCACCGTGGGGTCCTGGGAAATAGTACATCAAAATCAATATCTGAAGTAGAATGACATTCAATAAGTCTGAATATCAGCTATTACACTGCATTCCATTTACTGGCAAGTGCGTCATTTGATATGGTTGAAAAGGTCATTATATTACAGCAGACTCATTTTGTATAAGTACAGGTACATGTACATTTTGACAACTTAGAATAGGCACAGGGTCCCATGTACAGCCATATGAAAATGCATTAAGACAGTAGCTTTGGAAAATACACTTAAGTCTAAAGATTTCCTGTTTCTTCAACATTGTTGTACTCACCCTGTAGTAAAAGATGTCTGAGGACTGTCCCTGTTGGTTAGCCTGCACGCCTACCTGTACAACTACAGGTCCGCTGGTGGTGGTCATGGCCTGCCCTGTAGTACAAACAATCCTGGGGAGGAGAGAAGGGAAATCTCCATGTTACAAATGCTTTAAGTTAGTGAACTAACTGATCAGATGCAATTATGCAGCAGAAAGTCCAATTAAGTACTGTAGTACACAAGATCCTTGTGAGAAGAGAAGGGAAATCTCAACGTTACATACAAACACATTTAAGTTGGACTGTCAGCACTGTCCTTGGTGCTGAACTAACTGATAAGATGCAATTATGCACCAGAAAGTCCAATTAAGTGCAGTAGCATATTCGATCCTTGGGAGGAGAAAAGGGAAATCTGGATGTTACAAACACATTAAGTTGGACAATCAGCACTGTCCTTGGTGCTGAACTAACTGATCAGATGCAATTGTGCATCAGAATGTCCAATTAAGTGCTGCACAACTTATAAGGCTTAATGATGCAACCAATTAGGGACACTGTAGGGCTGAAACGAACAACAACCACTGATTGCAATTCTACAACCTTTGTCCCTGGTGATGAAAATGAACTTTCAGGAAAAAGATTTTTTTCTTACTTGTTGGAGATGCTGTACTGGTCTTCTATTGGTCTACAGGCCTGTCCAGCAATGGTCACTCCAGTATTGATGTCAGTGAACCTCTGCCCCATGTTGACGCCTGTGATCGTCACATTCGTCCCACCATTGACAGGACCACTCTTGGGGGCGAACTATAAACAACAATGCAGCCACATGAATACTCTCACCTGCAGTAACACTGATATCCAGAGATTATCTATTCATCTGCTAAATCAAACGGATTATTCTATGAGACAACCAACACCCTATTGCATTAACCATCAAGAGCAAACTTTATGACATGGCCACTTTACTTCTGTCCAATATTAACTTGTGCATTTTGAATGTGAAAAGTTAGTCTTTATCATGATACATAAAAAGTTCCTCAGAAAATGAAACAGGGATTTACATCAGTAATGATGGGCGCAGGGCAGTTTTCCAGCTCCCATCTATCCCCTCGATTCTGGCACTCCTCACGAACTGTGCACGTGTCCTCACACCACCCACAGGAGTAGCGGGGAGGCGCCGTCACACACAGGCTACAGTCTGTACGCTGAGATGAGCACTTGTACAAGGTAACTGTTTCAAGGAACAACATAAAGTGTCAAAAGACTGTCTACAACAGACATTTCAGGTAAAAAAGTAAATCTAGCAACAGCTTTCAGTTAACCACCCCATTATGAGATGTCAAGAATCAATATTTGTTAATGAAAACTTGTTAAATCATGATACACATCATTATGATTTTACATTATGTGTCTAGATTACTTTATGTAATTGACTTTGCAATAATAGATGCCACCAATGTTTACTCTGTATAAAATTTCAGTATGTTACAAAGTGAAGACATAGCTCTTAAACAATTTTTAAAGGCTTAAAGGTAAATCATACATGTATGACAATCATGAGAGTAATATCATGCAGGAAAACATGCCTGTTACGCCTAGAGGGTTATCAATGATGTTGTTGCCCCTCCAACTGGCACCTAATGCAACAGCCAACTCCTGCACATCCTGGGGGTAAGTGTACTGTGGGACAGGCACACAAATTTGCTACATTAGACAGCTTTCAGCACAAAACATGGTAAGAAATATTGGACTGATATCAGTCGTCACACTGACAGAAACAAACTTGTTCTTGACCTGGCAGTTAATCTACGAGGTGTAAACTATGAATAATATTTTTAGACCTACATTTAGACCGTACATGGTTAAAAATATCTATAGACTTTTTGTTTTATTCAGTTAATATCTATGTACGCATCCAATGCTGCCTGACATGAAACATGATAGTTTACATGGAAAAAAAAATACTTTGGATCAAACTATGAGTTTATACAAACTGTACATCAATTACAAATTCGAGAGTGCCAACAGATTTCTTTCGTCCTTCGAATTTATCCTTTTATATCCAATGTACAAGTTGACAAATGAATGACACAGCAGGTTCCATCAGTAGCTGTGCTAACAACTCTTGCCGGTAATGGGAACACAGGGGATTTGTCCTCAGTTACTCCAATGAATAAAAAAGCACATCAGATGAGATCAGTGCAAACTTTGGCTTGTTTAAAGCATACCTGTTTGGGGGAACAGGAGATGATGCCGTTCCTGAATGTTGCTTCTGCCGTGACATACACACCGTTGATGTTCAGTGAGCACCTGAAGTCGTTAGCATTACCCTGTGGGAGAACGTTTCATCAGTTATCATCTGGGCTGGTGTAACAGGGTGTTGGTGCTCGCTTATCAAAGTCATAGCAGCAAAATACTTAAGGAGTGCCTATTTGTTGTGTTTTTAAGTGAAGATTCTTCCAATAAACAAAACAAAATAAGTGTTTCATCTACAACAAACACTCTTCTTATGCTTAGTGAGCTCTAAGACAACATGTCAGTGAAGGAAAACAGTTACTGTAAATTCACACACAATTCATTTACATTTGCTGTGTTTGAAAAGTTTGGTGCAAAACTTGTAAAACATAAAAAAATGTGGCAGGAAATTTCCTTAGTAGCAGTTGTAACCCCTGCTTTGCCTATGAGTCTGTGAAATCAAGCTTGCCTAATATAAGCTGGATGTTTCTCACTTATGGAGAAGAGTTGCTGCTAGAGTTATTCTTTGAGCCACTCTTGATCTTCATGATCGTAACATCAGGCTCTTTGAACTTGATTTAAAAAAGAAAACTTGAATACTAATTATGTCTGTAAGTAGTGTTGTCCCGTACCGGCACATTCCTGGTGCTCATGTTGATGGCTTTGGGCAGGCCCACAGGTATGAGCTCCACACTCCCCAGAGCCACAATCAGGGGACAGGAGTTCCTTTCCTGTACAAGAGACAAAAGTCCAAATCCATGATGTCAAGAACTTAAAATTGTTTGATCGAAGGCTAATGATGGCCAACGGGTGAGGACCCAGTAAGCAAATGAGTCGCAACACTCCCATTGATTGAGTCAAGTTCAATAGTTACCAGATTTTCAACCAGTCAGTTCCAGTCAAATCACAGCATTGGGTATTCTGTGAGTTATCACAGACACAAAGACAAGTGGATTGTACATTAATTTGTAGATTGAAGAGGATGCAGACATGATCCATCTTATCTGCTTGCATTGTGATTTGTTTAATTGGAAATGTCTAGACGAATTGTGTTCTGTCAAGTGCAATCATTAAAATCACCCGAAGGCTAGATTTGTCTACTTCACGGAAAACCCCATTTGCAATCAATCTTGACTAACAGACAATTAATTGCAATGTAATTAACACATTGACAAACACACTTGCCTAATTTAAACAGATTCGGACGTTGTGAATGATGAAAGTGTCAAAGTCACTGAACTGTTGGTAATTTTATGAGGCGATCGAGTGAATGCAGCAAGGCAGCTGCCCGACCAATCAATTTTAGCATTGCGGGGAAACTTGAATCAACATCTCTACTTTTTCAAGGTAGCTGTGTTTCTGCAAAGACTGTGATGAGATCTGAAAAGTTCCAGAATGAACAAAAAGCTTTACTGACAGGGCTATGTGAATAAGTCAGCGCCTTCTTTCAATTGCAACAATGGGTGGCCACTGGACTCGTCTCACTCAATGTTAACAACATGAAAAATGCTAAGATTCCTTTCTCTGTCTATAAACACCCAGTAGTCTAACATCTACTGGAAACAATAAATGAAAAACGCACTGGGACCTTATCAATTGACAGCCAAATTATTAATTAATCAACTGCCGTAAGGTAGCAGGTAAAAATTTCCAGAAGTGTAGAATATGTTGACAGCAGTTCTCTTACCCCATGTCCAACAGTGGTGCCACCATCCTGACAGTTGTCACCGATGTTGTGAGTACACTTGTTGTCGGACACGCACCAGTTACAGTTGTACGAACTGGTCACACAGGGGTTACACCTGGCAGGACAGAAAGGTTGTATTAAATCAGGTAGCATCATATGCATGCCTATCACCGAATCATGATCTAATATACATGATGGATGGCATTAAGACAATATAACCCCCTCTCAAAGTATCTAGTACCCCTACAATACATGTACATGTAATTTAGGCTGATATTCTGTACGTTAGTACAGTAGTACACCTAACGCTATCGTCTCTTCAGACAGACACAGACCAACAATACATGGAAAGGATGCTGGTCAACTCAGTCTAATTACACGTACAAGCTTTTCTCATATGAAACACAATATGTAACACCCCAAACCATAGATCTGCATTATTCTACCGAGCAAGAATATCAATATTTCAACTGAGCTTTTGTTCCGCTTTAATAGAGGTTGGCTGCTTTTAATAGGACACTCACGATTTCAGAGCATTGCAGTCAAAGAAGTCAAACCCCGCCTTGACAATGTCACGGAGTGTCTCCCGAACTCTCACCCACAGGTCAACGGTGACGTGATCTGAAACACAACAACGCCCCCTGTAACCTCAACTTGCAGGAACATCCATCACGTTGTCCACAGCCCTCAGGTTTGGTCATGCAAGTCATAAATTTCTATCATACTTACTCAACAACACTGTAAATCTGCTTGAACTAACACAAAGAAACATGATGGAACTTGCACATGCCTCACATCTTATTTGTCAGTACTAAGTAGATAGACACATACATTATTTTATTTTTCACCTTTATCATGCTACATGCCACGTTTGTTAGCAATGGTACATGGATATGCATGCATTAACCAAGACCATTGATGCAAAACAATTCAGGAAAGACATAACATTTTACACTTCCTCCAACTACTACAATTAATTCCCAGACACGTTTACATTGTGAAGATTGAAAAAGAACTGAAGCATAGCTGTTATATCCAAATTAGTATTCGCACAGATCATATATTAGGTCCTACCCACCTCTGCCCACAGGAATGGGGGGTATCTGTGCAGGGGGAGGGGTCTCGTCACACACCAGCTTGCCGTTGTTGTCAAAGCGGGCAGGGCTGGTGAATGTTGTTGCTGCGTTGAGGCGAAACGAACAGTCGTAGGTCTGTCCACCATCGGGCAGACGCGCCACCTCCAAGGTCAGCTGGGGAAGGCAGGACAATGGGTAAGCTGACAGGAAGATAAAATCCTTAACAGTTTTTCTTTTTGTTTTCATGTACAAAATGTACATCTACATCTACAAACCAAGTGCTAAACACTATGATCAACAGTTTCAACTGACAGTGCCGCAAGAAAGCTTAACACTCTCTATACAAAATGATAGTATAGTCATTCTACCAGAACAAAGTGTTGAAAATTACACAAAGTGAAGAGAATCTGCAACTTCAGTCACTCTGTCTGTATCACTATCCGTACTTCCACGTTTCATTATCTGTGTTGAAATGAGTGAAATTGTTTTTGGCTATACGCTAATTCACCACTTAATTCCCTCATTCTTCAGACTAATCCCCTGTATTGATCGCATCATGAACAGGGATTATGGCATCTAGAGTAACAGGCTCCTTACGCTGGTTCTGGGTCCTTCCCTGGGCAGGTTGGGCGGGTCGATCTGGGTTATCTCGATGCACCTGTCCACATCCACGGACAGCCAGCGGTTCACCTCGTTATGGCCGTTACATTCCTGCTTCTGGGTACACCTGGTTGTCATGGAACAAGATGCAAAGAGATCAGTGAGAATGATACATAACATTACCTGTTGAAATCTAAATAGAAAAAGAATAATACCATTTTCTAAATATAGCCAAAGTTAAACTTAGTATTAGCAAAGGAATGGAGAGCCCAATGAGCAAGTTGACTGTGCAAACCATTCAAAATTTCCCAAATAACACTTTCTTATCCCTTTAAAAAAAACTTTCTTAGATAATGTAAGAACCAGAGGCTTCCCCACCTATTTTCCAGGGTGCACCATCCACAGTAGGGGTCCCCAGCACCATGACACTCCTCACAGGAGTTGTACTGTCCACACTCTGCCACTTTCACCTGGGAAACCTGCAAACACACAAGAACACTTGGTCAATCCTAAGACCACAGTAGCTACAGTTGGAATATCATCCTCTATGGACAATATGTTAAACATGACATCATTATGTACTCCACATAGAGAAGTCCAACAATTACTGGTGACAAAAAGACAATGTACCATCAAACATATACATACACTAATCAACTTGAATCAAATGCACACATTCTAACTATTCTATGAACCCTTTGCTGTTGGAGCAGTGTTTTCATTTGGCAGTTATCTTCAATCGGGAAAATGTTGTCCTGAGAAAAACCAGGCTCAAAAAACCTACACATATCGCAAGGGGTCCAACGGTAGAGGCTTGGACTCAACAGTGCATGCACAAAAACCTGCATTCTTGCATGCCCTATTTACTGAACATCAAACATCAACTATCAGATCTGTATGCATGAGTGTGTGTGTGTGTGGCCGTGATAGAAATCAGAAAATGCATGTTCAATAATGAGGCTGTACCACGGCAACTTATCAGGACGAGCGGCCAGTCCTTCCTATCGGGACAAGATCAATACACAGATGAATCATGACCCCCAGATCGCAATGTGTCCACCCTCATCGGGGATGACAAATGTTGGTATCATATCTGGCTCATCTACAGGGGCTACCAACCAATCAAGGGTGCTATAGCAACACACTACCACAGGATTCCTGTAATGGGATGGATTGCCATGTACAGACTGTCACTTCACTCCAGGCTGGGACGACATCCTCTCTCTAACATCAATAATTGTCAGTGTCAAGTTTTCATCCCCGACATCTTTCATTGTCAGCAAAGTAACTTATAAACAGAGTGAGAGATAACAGAAATGAAGAAAAGCCTGTAGCAGACTGAAACCAGAATGCTAACGTTACATTTGTCTTCCTTTTCAAAGCATGTGTTTTGTAAAGGTTGGCATCTTGAAACCGTATCATTTTTAATTCCCATCTCATTCCATTTCTGTTCCACTACTAAATCATTCATAAATGGTATTTGAAAGCACTAAGCATAAGTGCTGCCTCATATCACTCAGAAACTTCTGTTCAAGAAGTATGAGAAGTTTGACTCCCATGGGAGCAAGGCATTCAGCTACATCTATAGGCAATATGAAGGCCTGTTCACCATGTAATGGGCAGATCCAGTGGAGGGTTAAGGAATCATTTGTGTGCTTATGGGGCTGTGCAGTCAATCAGTGATGGCCATTAACTTAAACCTTCACACCGCAACACAGATAACCTCTCATCCTGACCTCTGACCCAGAGGTCGCTGGGAACTATCAACAGAAGAGGTCATTCAGGATAAATATGAACCATGCCTCCATCAAAGGGGAATGCGGGAATGCTGCTCGTTATCAACTTTATATCAATCTATGCCCCTTTGTCTCTCTGTCTGATATGTATCAGTACATAAAAGAACTCATTAACTTGGATTCGTAACCAATAATGTCTGTCAAATGTCTTTTGATGAATGTTTAATTAAGAAGTAATTACAAGTATATGTCATAACTACAAGTATCTGGATTAAAGCAAACCAAAATGAGGAATGAAAAATATCACAACGATGGTTCCATTTCACTTCAATTTCCATTTCATTGAGAATTCTCATTCCTAGACTACTTTTCTTCATACATTTTAAAGGATTAGGGGTGGGGATGGGTGGGCTCAACCATCAACATACAAAACAGAGTCTGCATCATGTTGGCCCCGACACCAAGGCAACACCACATGCGATCTATTCCAGCCAGCAATGCATGTAGAACTGTGGAATGTCTGGACGACAGTTTTGTTAAGCTGGGATTAAAAAAGTCTCCCGTTCAGTGGGATAACGTGACTCTTCTGCTGACCTTCATGCCCCGTGGCCCTCCTGCAAGAGAATGATGATGGCAGGGCTGGTACAACTAATGGGCAATATCACAGCATGTCAGAAACTTTGCTGATGTGTTCCATTTCTGTCGTACCAACTCTGTCGAACGTGATTAGAATATGACCAATGCCAAACATTTGCAGTTACAGCCAGGTTTGACAGTCAAAGAAGAGGTATTACCACAATAAATCTGTCACTTTTGCTTTACATTAAGTGCCTTTAATGACCTATTCAGTCATTACAGACCTACAGTTATATCACCTGCATGCATCACAAACACACTTCAAAATTGACGGCTCTTCATGTATTTGGTTTCAAGGTAAATTCAAGTGCAGTTTTCCTCAAAAGCTGGGAATCATGACTACCAAGTAAATTATAGACAATCAACAATCTAAGCATTCGTCTTTCAGCTACAAGCAGTACATATACAACTCTCTTGTTAACCATGACTTTCACAAGAAGGGCTAGACAACAAGTTCCGAGGTAAGGAAGTTCAGCTGAGAGGAAAGTTTCTTTAACACAAATCAGCCACCTTTTCAGCACCAAGGACATGTACAACCTTCTCCTCAGCCAAAGTGACCTTTCATCTGCCTACGTACAGTAATCCATCTACTTCTCCTGAAAGACATATAGACCTCTGGCTTTCAAACACCCTTTATGAGATTTTAGGTGAAATTGAGTCATTCCATTCAACCTTGAAGCCAGAGGGCAAAGGACAAACCAAGGCTTTTACTGTCCGCCTTTTTTTCAGTTCTGCCCATCTTTTAGACTTTGATGCTAAGAATCAGATTTTGAAACTTCGTTTTCACAGCCAGATAAGACAAAACTACTGAGAATATCTCTTCCTTTGTCAGCACTTTCTCAAAGTTCGTATCTGACTGACCTCCGCAGACATTGATGAACTTGTATTCAATTGTAGACCCGTAAAATGGATTACACCTTCCGTTATTGATTTTACCAACCTTAGACGACTGAAGCACTTCCTGCACTTTAAAGTCTCCTCAGAAGCCGTAAACGTACAAACCATGGGTTCTTGGCAGCAATGAAA
This sequence comes from Branchiostoma floridae, assembly GCF_000003815.2. Taxonomy (NCBI): domain Eukaryota; kingdom Metazoa; phylum Chordata; class Leptocardii; order Amphioxiformes; family Branchiostomatidae; genus Branchiostoma; species Branchiostoma floridae. Next base: position 21,472,253 of record NC_049983.1, on the reverse strand, counting down.
TATGACCTTCTCTTTATCATCTGACAAGTCAGTCTTGAAATACGATCTTGTTAAAGTATTCTTCACAAGATAATGAACTGACATTGACTTTTCATGGCTGAGCGTCATCTGAATGAAATCTTTGAGACATGCCAAATGTAATGGTGCTATCACTGTCTCCCCGTCCACAGGTCAAACCCAGGTTAGTCTTAACTGTCAAAACCAGATTACAAATCTCCTTCCTCGTCCCGCTCAGAGACTTTTGTGCTGGACGCATGACCTTGAGCTCCATCCTCTTGACTGATGAGGTGGTTTGTCTTGATTGAACCATCTCCTAAGTTTCCCTGTGCTAAAAAGTTATCTGACAGGTGATGATATGAATGATCATTTATCACTTACTTAACATCCAGAGTCAGAGATGGAGTACAATACTTACAAGTAGGCACAAGACTGCAATTGCTCAGGGATCGATTGAATGATTCCGTCCCTTAGAATGACTGCAGTACAAATTTACTTTGACCATGTCAAGTATGGCAACGGCAATCATTATGTTCCAATCACGATCAATAAAACAGCCCCGCTCAGAACAAGCTTCCATACTTCTTGCCTGAGGGACATTGCGCCACCATTAAACCTGTAAAGCAATTCTGCTAAGACATTCACAGACAAAAGCACACTATTAAATCTTGCGGTAGTTGATAGAAAATTTATTTAGCAGCAATCTCGGTTCCAATTTGATATCATTGTGCAATCAACTGCAGGAGATGATGGATTCTATTGTTAATAAAGAGCAATCTAAAATCCTTCTCTAAATGAGAGTACTTACATTATATCAGATACATAAATCAAATTTTTGGAAATTCTTAGTATATGGCTTCATAGCATAAAGAATGGAATAAGAAAAACTTTGAACTTAAAATAAAACCGTCAGAAGTATTCATTTTTCTCTTGATGAGGATCTGTATTCAGAACCCGAGTATCGCTGTTTTGAATGATTCATAACTAATAAGATACTGTCATTAGTGGAGAGCATTCTGCGAGGAATCGTAATGAACTCATTTGGTTGTCAGCGGGAGGCAGAGATAAAACAGTGGGAGCGATATCAATGCAAACAGGGTTCCTAATTACAGCAGTATATAAAATGTCATACAGCTCATTACAGGAGAAGAGTCTGTCATGGAAGTAACTTTTGCAGACGTTGACATCAAAATGATGAGTTTGAGTCTCAGTGGGACAGTGCAATGACAGATGGGGGTTCTAGTGCAAGAGCACCAGTGCAATATCGTTGAAAAAAAAATGCTTCATTTGGAAGTAATTTCCTTCCCATACCATCAACACAACCATCTGTCTGCTATTCTGCTTCGGATAGTACAGACAAATTAATTTGAAAAGAATGCTACTCAATCAAGTGAGTTTGCTTCATATACTCCTGCTGCTTCACAGGAAGTTTTCCATTACAGATGAACCCTGTGAGGACAACTCCAGCTGAGAAACATGCAGAAATCATTATCTCCTACTTCATCCCATTAATTTGATTACTAGTTACATCAGATCATACCAGGTTGAAGTGAAATTTCTGCATATGAAGTAAAAGAAATGAATGGTTATCTACCCAGTACATGATTTCTTTTATAAATGAATAATTATAGCTATGTATCTGGTGACACAACTAATGCTAGTAGTTGATGCATCACATATACTGTTAAATACCTGTACACACTAGCATATCTTCCAATCTAACATTTTAGAGGAAACAAAGGATGAGTTGACTGAAGAAGTTGGCACTAGACTAGTAGAAGAGGGGTACAGGAAAGGAGAAGTCCTGATGAGTGTAGCCCCAAGAAGTTACTAACAAAAGTTTTCTGCGGCGGGTCCATCCACATATTAACCAAATCTGTATTGGGTACAGCAGACATAAGCAAACGAAGAGGATTTAAAGCCCCATAATATGTATACAGTGACCACAGTCATGATGACACTAAGATGAGAGGAATATGGACAGGCTTACATCTGGACCTAATCACTCTACAATTATATAACATTGTCAACAATGGATCAGTTTTGACGTGGGGTTAAGCTGATGCCCGGATGTGTTTCAAACATTTATTAACCTACTAGTACAATCCCACAAAGGCACACTTAATCAGACCTTTTAGGCACACTGATATGGACAGGATTAAAGCACCTCTAGGGAAACAGAAAGTATTAAAGTATTCTGATTTCTATACATTAAAAATGATTGACATCTAATGGGAAAATATAACTGCCTAAAGCTACAAACATAGTATGATCTTTTCTCCTTTTATCACCATATTCATCTACCATATTCATCTACCTATCGTTCTATGAAAGACGGTACATCAACTGATGGTGTAAAAAGCTAGTGTGATCTTTATTTCAAGCTTTGCATGATCTTTGACTTAAGCAAGTGTTTAAATAGGAAATGGCAACTTAATACTAGTTATCTTTCTCTCACACCAGCTATTATTCAACATTCTGTGTAAACAATACAGGTAAACAATGATTTAAGTAGGATTGAAGCAGGACACACAAAAAAATCTGTTTTCATCATATAGCAGGACAGATTAATCAATCCATAAAGTCTGCCAGGTAACATGATCGCTTGAAATCAACTGTATTGGAATGACCTGATACTGCAGTTCAATAGAGAAACTGGGGCAGAAGAGAAGCTGATGGGATATTGGGCCCTTTGCTGCAGGCTAAATGTGACAAAAGAGATCATCATTTCAGCTTAAGCCTGAGGAAACTTCTTTGGACTGTAGCTAAATGCCTTCCTTCCATCACTGTGTTAGATAATTGGATTTCTAGCACAGACCACAATGCCAACAAGCGCATGAGGTTTCCATTTTTTTTTACCTAGGGCTACATAGTCATATTGCAAACAGCAAGAGTTCTTTGTCCTTTGCCAGTTTAGCCTGTGGCACTGAAAGTAAATATAAGTCCCGCCATATACAATATATTAGAAATCAGATAGTAGCTACTTTTCTCAGTATGGTCCAAAATTTGCACCTGCTACCCTGCTTGAAATGACAGTGATAAAACTGAAAAGATAAGCAGAAAAAAATAGGTAGAACTATACGTATGTATTCTCCACAGCTCCATTATATATACCACAAACCTAGATAGTGATCACACAGGGGTTGCATGATTACCCATACCCATTCTACTGCTCTTGCTCCTGAAGCTTAAAATGATAAATACTCAGGAAGAAGTCTTGTAAAACTAGACGTCAAGGACCAGCTAACGACATCTGTAAAGAAATAAATATTCCATGCTATCAACCCCATCATTGTCTGCAATAGACTCACGTACCCGCCATCAGGCAACAAGTCAGATAAGGCCGCCATAAAACCTCTGGCAGCTTTACCAGGAAGATTAGGTGCACTGTATCACAACCTTAAATCTGGGACTGCAGAAAAACGATTAAAACTTTAGACAAGATAAGGAGGTGTGTTGCCCTTGAAGTCACCTTGATGGACTAAAAAGCCAGTCATCCAGTGCATGGGGAATGTCAATGTTAGCCTGATATTCGGAAGTGTAATAAAGCCATTGGGAGCACAACGTGGCTTGTATACTAGAGACCATGTCAAAAGCCCATGCAGTGGGGTGTTGCCAGAATAATAACAGTGTTGGTATCACTTTTTGTCAGCTTGAATGTTTGAGCGCTTTCCTGAAAGATTATCATTCAAACATAAGTATAAAGCAGCTTTGAATAATGGAAGGCAGGTATTTTGCTCAATTTGAATTATCTCAAAACTGACGCAGTTACTTTCATATGGTAAATATGGAGTAAGTGAATGGAAAACATGAGAAATTTTAATTTCTTCTGGGTTTTTGATAAAGATCAAGGGATATGTACATCCAAATGAGTACAAATGATGAAAAATGGCACCAATTGAATAACTTTTGCCATAATGAGATGGCTGCTGCTGATCATTTATCAAGCATCTCCCTATTCTATCTACAATCTACATGTGCAATAAGCTGGAAAGTCTGGGAGCCCCAGTCAGCACAGCGGGGGCAAAAACAAATTGACTGGAGAAGTTCTAACAAACTGCTGTTAATAGGAATACAAGTAATCTCTAAGGAATAGCACATGCCAAAAAATAACAATTACCGACAACGTAACAAGCTGCTCTGGAAAAAAATTCCAGGCAAACCTCTGAGGGTGCAAATGTTTAAAAAAAAAAAACAACCTCAAAACTTCATAACAAGTGTATTCCAGGGAAAATCCCTCACCACTATGGCAATACTAACTGGGGATTCAGATACAGTCTTTGCAGTTCTAAGGCCACACCAATTTAATTTCTTGGTTCACGGATTTTTTCATAAAAAATATGGAGCGAGAGGGCGAAATAAAAATAAAAATAAAACTTGTAAAATGGTTGGGGTAAAGGTGAGGGCTAATCCAAAACATAAAGAAAAATAGTTTTCAGCTTGAAAAAAGTACAAAAACACTATTACTGTACAGTAACAGCACCTGTTCATTGAAAATTACAAAAGTAGTGTCAGTTTTTATGTTTGCTACACCAGAAAGTTGGTGAATGGCTTCATTAATGGTGAAAATTTGCTGAGTGGTAATTTTTATTTTTATTTTTATTTTTTTTTTCCAAAAAATAGGAGCGAGCGAATCCGTGAACCAAGAAATTAAATTGGTGTGGCCAAATATATACCTGAAAAACTGATTTAGACTTCCACTAACATACATGTACATGTTGACATTTGCTGCCCAGTGTAGGGTGGTATGAGTTGTGCTCTTTTATTTAGTCCCTTACGATATGGAAACCAAAGTCAATTTTTCAGTCCAGCATGAATGAGACAACCTACATGCATGTGACCTTGGCCCAAACTTTTATTGCTGTTGTATCTAGAAGGTACATTCAACTGCCTTTAGATCAAAGGCAAGATTTGCGTGCTGTGTTTCAAACTGCACTGAACCAGCCTAAAAGCCATATCAAATGAGACAAAATGATTTGTGTGACGGACAAATTATGTTAGGGCTGAGTACCCACTGGTGCTTTTAGTGTCGTACATTGTAACACTAAACATAAAAAGAGAGGGTTGTTAAGTTGCCTTAAGCTTGCTTCTGTTACATTTATGGCCCTTGCCTTGGAAGTAGGATTATATATGAGTTTTTAGGGTGCTCTCATTCTGTCATAGAGAGAAATATAGTTTACCACGGATGACAACTAACATACTTTTCTTCTGAGAACCTAAACCCCATCGATCCACCACTCAAACTATTACTGCCAGTTGCTCAAAAAAGTATTGTATAATCCCCAGCTGTTACAAAACACATGCTTTGTCTATGAAATCACAGACTTTGAAATGGAGGGACTGTAACATGATGGTACACGCTGCGTTGTTCACTCTGACTAGAAATAGGCATTGATCCGGCCCAGCAGGTACAGAGCAAACAATTTACCAGGAAGTGGATGTTCCAGTAATACGCTTACAAGGGCTTATACGCACAGACTACCGGCAGATGTTGCCACTGATAATGATACTTCTCAAGCTTAATTCTGATGTGTTCTTGGTGCACTCAAGCAGTAATACTGCTTTTTTGGTGGATGAGTAATGAAGCAAGTTACCAAAGGCACTTTGTTGCTTATAGTTCCTAGGCAAAGTTACTGGAACACAAGTTACAGGCTATGTATCATCAGATATACCATTCTGTTCCTAAATCATCATCATTCATAATCATATGTGAGTTTGGAATACTCTACAAGGAGGCAGCCATTCTTCAAGGAGCATATGCTTTATAGGTTGAAAATTTGAATGTAATACATCCAAGGTACAATTTACCCCAATTCATTTAACTTCCTTGGTCTGTGACCAGTGTAAGGCCACACCAATTTAATTTCTTGGTTCACGGATTCGCTCGCTCCTATTTTTTTGAAAAAAAAAATAAAAATAAAAATTACCACTCAGCAAATTTTCACCATTAATGAAGCCATTCACCAACTTTCTGGTGTAGCAAACATAAAAACTGACACTACTTTTGTAATTTTCAATGAACAGGTGCTGTTACTGTACAGTAATAGTGTTTTTGTACTTTTTTCAAGCTGAAAACTATTTTTCTTTATGTTTTGGATTAGCCCTCACCTTTACCCCAACCATTTTACAAGTTTTATTTTTATTTTTATTTCGCCCTCTCGCTCCATATTTTTTATGAAAAAATCCGTGAACCAAGAAATTAAATTGGTGTGGCCTAACTATACAAAATTTATATGATAGGGCCCAGTGTCTTCCTGACCTTGATTAATGGGGCTGCATTGATCTGGCCCTACAAGAGAGATAATATCTAACTAGGGTATTTGGAACAAGCTTATCTTTACAATGTATCCAGCATGTGTGCTGATAATTATCTACCTGATATCGTTAATTGATCTACGAGCATGCAATAATTCATGCCTCCTGGGTGGAGAAACTAGGGCCCAATCTGATCCATAAATTTGAAAACAGATGAGTGAGAACCTTTGCATTGTTTCTACATCCATGTTAACATGAAATGTTCCTAAAATCATCACAGAAATCCTTGGGAAGAAAATTGAAGTTGGATTTTGATGCACACAATGGCATTTTAAGATAATTATCTTTTGATGAAAAAACATACAAATTAGAATTCTACCAACTGCAACCCTCCCAACAAGCATATGCACAATGCGAGATGTAATGAAATTCACTTTTCTTTGTATGTTACAAAGTGAGCAAGTCATCCTGCCAAGGACAGCAAGGACAAACAAACTTTGATCACATCTCCTGTTGAAAGCCCATCACCATGACCCACTTTCGGAGTGGCTGGAAATGAGTAACTCCTGGAGCGCCTGCTGGAATGTGATGGGATTTGCGTGGATCATCCGGGTTGTCGTTTGTCACCATTACATTTTGTACCCTGTCGGAGTGACTACTGCCGCAATAATGAGGGCCTGCTCCACCACCTGGATATTGAAAGCAAACAGCCACAACCAACAGGGAAAATCAATAACCTCTAATACTGTTTGATTGTTTTGCAATTAAAGGAGTGAATGGAAGTATGTCAAGTAACTTGACCTAATTTGCAGATGACTGAGTTTGGCAAGGTGCTATCACTCATCCCCTGGTACTAGTAATCTCCAAGCACAAATTACATGTCTCCAAGTCAAGTATGCAGTGTCAGGCATCCACGGAAACAACAAAAAAACCAGCTGCCATTATGACGTCAATATAATCAAGTCCAGTCCCGAAAGGGAACAAGCATTGGATAGACTTACACAGAGGTTCAATGGCTTCACACTTTACACAGAGACGAACAGTGGGATAAAAAAAATAAAATTGGTGCAAATCTGCTGATTTCAACTTTATTCATGCATGCTCAATTTGATCCTAAAGCCCTTACCACCTTCCCAATTTGGAAATAAATAGTCACATATCCAAGATACGGGTTAAGATACTGGCAGTAAAATATCTTTGAAGGCTACCTTGGGTCAAATTACATGCCTGTACTAGATGAGGATATGTGCAGACACAAATTGGGGCTCAGTTTTCTTTACATTTTGATTAAAGTGAAAATGGGCCAATGGCCCTTTCTGTGATGGATCTTGGCTATTATAGATGACCTACATTTTGCAACACAAAGTCCCAAAATGAATGTTTCACAGGTTTCCTTACTGTATTACACCACTGGATCAATGATTCCGTTAACAAATTAAATTTGAACAAGGGCAATGCAATACTACAGTTCTGGCCATCTGACTTCTAACAATGTACCTGTTCTGCTTGGTCATGCTCTCTGAAGCCATGCCTTCTATGCAACAGAAGGGTTTAAAGGTCGATTTATAGGGTTGTTACTATGCACATATCTGGCATTGCACTTCTCGATGGGAAAATTTGGTAGTAATAGAATAGAACATTAAAGCATTTCCTTTTTTTCCAATCTCTTGCTACAATGTATTTTGGTCTTTCTAAACAAAATTTACAAGTACAAGCATAACCATAAAACTTCACGGCTGTTGCCAAACTTTAGGCAAGATTAAAATGATAAAAAAAATCATTTCAGACACTTCAGGAAATGCAATCTAAACATTGGAGCATCATGAAGACCTTTCATGTTGTACAGTCTATAGAGCTGAGTGAGCCCATCATAACGACTTTAATCACATTTGAGTCCCCTGACTGTGAAGTGCGATATATTGGCTGGCGTATTTGCTTCAGGAGAGTGGTAAATGGAACACACACTCAGTGCCAGCTGTTTCCATATGAAGCTGGCCCAAACACCACACACTCATTCATTATGGTAGCATTCAACACATGCTGCTGCGTATCTCTGCTGAGACTATATTATTATGCAACACAGCTACAATCAGAACAATTCACAACAATGAATCAAGGTGCAATGGATAAAAACTGTTTACAACGAGAAATATATATAGCTCTGAGAACTGCCCTAAAAGCTCTATCTATTCTAAGTCACAGAATTCTGGCTTCCTCCCTAAATAGCCTACTATTACAGACTGCAGTGTGTTGATACTATACATTACAGTCACATGGGGTGATTATTATCATGCATAGCCATTCCACCAGAGCTGGGACCTATGATGTAGAACAGGTGATGTTTATTGATTTCGGTGTATTAATATAGAGCCATATCTCTATTATGAGCATGACTTAAGGACCAAAACATTGATCCAGGTGTCGGCACTATGGATGGACACATTGTGCCATCGTGCACGCTTGACCCACCCTTAAGACACACAATACTTGCTTCTAGCAACTAACTTTGTTCAATATAGCGTAGCTGTTAGGGGATGGTCCAATGCCCATCATTACCTGGAGGATAAGCGTGGTAACAGTTAATATATAACTAGCCTCAAACAACATCAAGTCTGTCATATCAGCAGTGATCCACCTGATCATTAATCAGTTCAGGGCCTTGGGCAACTCTGTTGGCGCTATTGATGAAACTTTCAGTTAAGATGCTTAATTTATTTTCAAATGCTCTCGTAAAATCCAAAGCCCATATATAGTTCAAGATTTAATCTCATTAAGCACACTTCAACCTACCCGGACAACGCATTTGAAAGTTTGGCACACTAAAAGCGAACCACCCACAGATCAAATATTTATACATGTACATCCTAACACAATAAGACTGTATCATGGTATCGGCATGAAAACCCACGCACCATAATGTGCCTTGCAAAATACCATTATCTTCCTCCATATACCGCACGAAAAGAACCCCCACTATCACTGCGCAATCATAATGTTTTCCCCATATACCAGCTTTTAGCTCTGTAAAATTGTAGCCTTTCTAGCTATCCCTACCCTTATTAGAGTCCATTCCAGTGTTTTAGAAGAAATACGGGTAGGGAGCATACTAAACATATTCCTCTTCATGTACCAAGACTTGCTTTATTTGTGTGGATATGTACTATACTACATGTGAACTACTTTCATCTCAGAGGTGTGGACAGTAAAAAGAATGAGGCCATTTATAACAGAATTATCACAGAAAAGGAGTTACGCTTCAATGCTGTTCACCCTTTACTAAAAGTAATAACTTTAACTTTAACTTACTCTGAGATCTGTCTGCATCAATGCTAATGGGACACTAGGAATCTTTATTGAGTCAGTATATCAGAGGAAGTTTTTATTACCTCTAGTAGGCCAAATCAAGAGTGCACACCTATCCCAAACACCAGTAGATAGAGCTAGGAAAATCTCTTCTATGCCAACCTGAAAGAAGCCTCATCTTTTTCATATATCATCTGTCACCCATTGTATGCCTCCAAAAGTTTGTTCATTTTTCTTTTCACAACACTCAATGAAGGGACAATGTGACACTTGCTGCCAGCTTAAGGCCACAGCTGATATGACAGGCTGACCGATGTTACGGGAAACATTTCCAAGGTCCGTCGTAAATCCTGCCATCGACCCGCTGGGGGTCAACGTGATGAATTTCAGATAATGGCAACCATGTTTGGGGAAGAGTAATAAAAACTGGGTAAAATTGTGGGGAGACAGTGGGTGTATTGATGCAAGTTGGGCTGACACCTGCACACATGACCTCTCCCATCCTTCCCTGGGGATAAGCCTGTCTTATCTCCTCTCATCTCCTCTTCCCAAACCCGTTTATCCCTTCAGAGGCTGACCTTACCTTCACTTTACAGCACTGGATATAGGATATAGAGTATGCAACCCCATACAGTAATACAAAATGCAGACAAAAGCCTTTAATCATTGATAAGAAAAAATGAAAACATCAAGTTGAGTCCACTTATTACACAGGTTGTAATAATGGTGGCAAATACGATCTGACCTCTATGAAACAGATATTCAAGCCGAGGGCTACTTCATGGTAGAAAGTTATGGCTGTAGCCAGTAACACACCAGTGAATGCCTACCATAACGGCATCTGTAGATTTATGAGCCTACAATGTAGCTCAATGGGTGTCCTTTCAAGCTGCTCATGTGCAGCCATTATCATTATAGAAAGCGATGAATAATGCTGCAAAGAGCGGTTTGAATCTGTTAAGTGTTAACAATGGGAGTGGCCTTCTAAAAGACAAAAATACTGCATAGCCATCTTGCTGGAACACTTAACTCAAAATAAGGTCACGGACAAAGCAAAATTTTACCCAAATTAGTAATGAATGCCTAATCTTGTCTCAACCAAGTTAGGCAAACTTTCATTTTCCTCAATTATATATCAAAGGCAAGGGACTGTTGTTGAAAGAATACTTGATTTCTTTGCATCCAATAGAGAGCACAGAATGTTAAAAAATATGCAATGTACAGCGCCAGTACTTAATATAAATGTCCCCACTTCCCCCCGACCAAAACTATCCTGACACATACATAATGAATGCTCCGCTAAACTATGTCTACAGGGTGTGTAACCTACTTGTCTGGACAAGTTTGTGGAGGAAGCTTCAGATACGTCTTTAACCCCGGGTAAGGAACGTTCACCACAAGATTCTCAATGTTTCTCCCCATTCTATTGATTTCCCCTATGAAGAGTGCCAGGCTCCCCGCCGGACACAAAAAGCTGAAGCTGCAGATTACAATCCCTGCCCGCACCACAGCCCAGCCACCATGTCTCAAATAAATGACTAATCTTTCCTCCCCATGTCCCCATCCAAAGGAATGAAGACTGAAAACCGACATGCCGCAACGCCATTGATTTCATTGATCTTGTCTACCCTGAAATGAATGGCAAAGAGAGGTGCTCCTGAAAAATTAAATGGCAGCGACAGAGAGGGATCTATACATAGCAAATGTCCAGGGTGCAACGTTGGTCTGGGACAATTGCAAGATAAGGATGCTACATGTACATGCTTGTGCACCAGTATAAAGTTTAATGTTTTAAATTTATTGTCAAGTGCAATGTAATTGGTGTAATTGTTATTGCTAACTGGTGATCACTGCATGGCACAGCATCCTTTTCTTCCCTATGAGTTCGAAACATATGGTAATATATACAAATGTAGACATCCTTTTTGCCTGCCACTGGCATGATACTGTAAAAATCTTATGAAATCAATGAACACTGAAGGCTTTGCATGTCAAATGAATCCCTTAGGGTAGCATCATTTTTTTATGCGAGAAAAAAAACCTCAATGACATGTAGATCGTGTTGCTTTGCCAAGAAAGACGAAAAAAATTGATCTATTAACGTAGGTGTTAATAGAATGATCCTGAAATATGATGCCCCATAGGTGAAATCCGATATAAGCCCTGATGCTTCATTGATTGGTACCAGCAGGAAACTTTTGTATCTGATGGAAGGAAGAAACTTTTGATTTACGGCCCATCTTTGCATACATTATGTGCTAGACTTTGATCTGATCAATACAACTTTGTCTTGTGCTGCCTATTTGTGTGATGTGTGGAAGGAGCAGACACCAGCCAGGCAAAGGTGAACTGTCGTGTCAAAAGCTCAAACATAGCCGTGAAAAATCGATCTACTTACAAGTAGGAACACCTCAGTACAGTTACACTGTAATAACAGCACAGATCAGATATTACATGAAATCTTTATCTGATATGTACAATATAGAGTGTTGGCACTAGAGGATGATGTTGTCATAGTCCATTGTTTCTGAATATAATGTGTTGATTAAACACCATACATTATGGCATGCCACAGCAAATGTGCTTCTTGCCAGTCAAATATTACTGAAATATGCTCCAGGTAAAATCAGCATGTATGCATGGATGTTCAGTTAATTATAAAACACACAAGGCAATCTGTATTCTTTAAGGCAAATGAATTGTCCACCTTCCATGGGCAGTCATTCCATAGTCCACACAACTATTGTATGCACGATATGTACATGTAAGTCCTGCAGTTATAGATGAGCCGCTTATTTGTAAATCCAGCACATCAAAAGGGCTCAATACCACCATGCCCTAATCCTGGTCTTCCATCAGCGATGGCCTAAAGTTTCACACTCTCCACAGGAAATCAATCTTTAAAGAGCTACGGCTTCTTTACATGCACTTGTGTAAGCAACTTGAACATTTTGCGATCTATCACGAAGCAAGTGGACTTTTCAGTGGGCGTCTTTTGATCATTGGTAATGTCTTATTGCCGGGGGCCCCTTCCTATCAATGCCAAGATGTGTGCTCACTTATTGTGACAAATGAAGAATCTCCTGCCCGTGCACAGAGTTTCTTAAGTACAGCGTAGTTTGTCATTTTCTTTTATCTAAGGTTGTGCAAGTTGAAGCTTTGTTTTGTATCTGCAAACTCATTCAATTTAACTTTCCATCCACTCTATCACATGGAAAAAAGTTACAAGTTCTGAGGCTGTTTGACCTTTGCTTATTTGTTCATATACTACACATATTAGCAAGAAGTGCCCTACAGGCAACTGCTCTCGATATGTTTCTGCCAGCAAATGTTTCTTGCAGACATTGTTCAAGCGCTGTAAACCGGACATTCACCTTAAAAAGTCTCTCACATGGCCCGAATTTATAACCTCCAGCTTCACAAACTGATCATGGCAAATTCTATTTCTGAATCACTAATGGCAGCTCGTTTCAAATCAAACTGACGACATACTGCAGCTGAAGTTGTAAATCTGTGCTTGTACTGTTGTAGTAATGTAATGAAAGGCTTGTCCATTGTCTGCTACTGCACAGCGTACTTGAGAACCAAACAAGGTTAGTCCTGTGGAATGCAAACTTTTCTCCATGGTGATATATACTGTTACTTGATATGAAGAGACTTGGTTTGCTGTCATATTTCTAGGAGAAGAGACACAAGGAGTAGTAGACTAGATCAATGCACTTTCATGGTCACTTTAACACAGTTTTAACTTACGATGCAGTAGTTGCTGTTACTGGAATCCCAATATTTATCACTTCTGTATGTACAAACTGCCTGCAAGTCAGTTTTTATCTTGGGAAGTAAATTTTACCAATCTCATAGCACGTCTGTTGTAATAAAACGGGCAGACTTGACTCACTTTGGTACTTAAAATTCACAGCCTGAGTCCCTCTTGGTTCTGGGTCCCTGGGCTATCTCCTCATATCCATACAAACTACCCAGAACACTAACAGCCTTTGTCTGCTTCCTAGTTGCACTAAGTATGTGGGAAGCCACAATTAAAAGCGGCCTCCCTAAAGACTACCACTTCTCCCTGCAGGTGTGATGGAAACTTAAGTCGGCAGCTGCTATTACCAGAAAGCAATTCTGCATACAAAAGTAAAGACCTGGCAAAGCAGGAACAGATATTATGAGAGATAACCAGTGAAGAAATGCTCCCATTAAGCGGCAGAAAATTAGAAAATAACAGATCGGAGCCTATTGCAAATGACTGATGGAGAAACCGAAGCTGGCACAGGGCTACATGTAGCATAACCATTAGTGTAGCACTTTCCAGGGCAGGTCAGTGCTTCAGCCAGGGTAAACTATTGTTTCCCATTACAAAGCAATTACCTGCATGGGGAGATATCCAGTACACAGTCGCTCTAAACAGTAAAATGGATAAGATTTAGCACTAGGGCTTAACTGTTGATGGGTACAAGCATCATTTTTGCGTTACTCCTTAATGTGGCTGGAAGCACCGTAATGTGTCTGGTTCAGGGAACCTTCCAGCGGGCTGACTAATGCTTCTGATTACCACACATTTTGCAAAGCCTCTTAATCCTCTCTCTGCTGACTTATGCAAAACTCATACAACTGTGGTGTACAAATGTATACGCTACATGAGCTAGCTACAGGGACCGAGCATAAAAATACAATCACATGATCTATGTCCCAGATGTATCCCAGGTTACTCTCTTCGTAAAAGGTTTTCTTTTTCTTTCTTAATAGCAATGTGTGTGACAAACTGCATTCTTCACAAAACTTTCACCCAAAGAAAACTTAACTTTGGAGGTTACCCAAGATGAGTCAGATGATCTAACCTATGAAATGATCCCTGTTTTTCAAACCTCAAAAGCCTTTTACTTCATCCATCGCCTTGGAGCGATACCTTAGGCAAAGAAGCCTGAATTACAAGAGCTTGTCCCTCGACACATTTGGAAAATGGGAAACATTTAGCACTATTTCTGTTGAGTCCACAGGGTATACTGTAAATGGGATGTAGGCAGCCAGATAACAGCCTGATGATGGCTACCATTATCCATGCAGCAGCAGCACAACAACAAGGGAGGTGTGGCCTGCTTTACAGATAATACCACAACCATCAGCCTAAAAGCTACAACAAACAAATGAAACACGATTTTTTTTACAAACCAACTCATCAAAAAACTCATCCATCCATAATAAAATCATGTAAATATCAAATATATATTCATTTGTAAAAGTGTGAGGTAGGAAAATCATAGTACATTTCTCATGCTTAATATAAAAGGGTGATTTCATGTTTCAATATGACTGATTGTATTTTGTATATCTCCAATAACACAGCATTTTAGTAAGCCAAAGATTTACAGCTTCGTTAACAATATGCTTTAAGGCTACGATGAAGATAATTTGACAATATCTGCAATTATCTGAGATTCATTTTCAGGTATTTGTGCACAATTGCATAACGTTATATATAGTTATTGCTGTAAAAAGTGAATGCAGTAGATGAACACAGCCAATTAGTGCAAAGTTGTTTACCAGAAGAACTTGTTAATGATGAGTGTGCAATGCTTTATTGGCCACCATGTATGGTTACATAGTTGGCTCCTCTTCCATGGTGCTACACTACTTTATGTAAAAAGAAAAACAGTTAAAAGCAGAAAAGTTTCTTTTAGCTTGAACTAAATCAGTTTTCTTTTTATGAATACTGACAGAAACACAGGTCCCAGTGCACGACTTAAAGCTGAGTCTATGTGATAGCTGATAAACAGAACCCTCCAACTTTAACATGGAGAATGATATGGTGTTTTACTACTAACTGTTACGTAAAGAAAGACGACTGGTTTATTAGTAGATATTAGTACATCAGTAATTCTTTGTGAGATGTACAAATGTACATGTAGACATTACAAGATCAAAGATTAAAAAATTACATGGTTCACTTTTTATATCTAAATTACCTGTTAACTTTTCTTCTTGTGGCAGAGTTTTCTCATACATCTATCTTCATTAATGGCCCAGAATAACATTAAATACATGATGTAGGTAGTTCTACGCAATCAATGCCTCGTTTTACGACAAACATACCTTCAACATCCTGCCATAACATGCCATTAAATACACGACTTGTGGGAAATCACGGGATGAGGGACGAGGGTTTACAAGCAACCCGTCTTCGTGGGGAGGGGAATATTACTGTCCATCAGCAAATTGAAGACTCTTACGACTACAGAGAAGGAGGAGGGAAAGGGCACAGTGGACATGTCTCCATTTGCTTGGCTATAAATGAGCCAGGGAAAATGGAGATTTCCCCTGTGTGACAGTTAGGCTGAGGCAATAAAAGTCAGGAACATTAACGTTATAGTACTGTTTAAAAGTGATAGTGAGATAGGAGGGAGTTATTAGGGTGCACTAGAGCCATAAAGCGAGTCATGGCATTACTTAATGTCTAGATCTGCTCAATTTTCATAACGTTATACACTGTGATGTCAGAAAGCAAAGGGATTGGAACAGGTTTTCATGATATTCATCTGGTACATTAAAGAGGAAATTATACCAATTTTACCCTTATTAACTTTCCCTTGAAATATTCCAACTTTACAATGGAAATAGCAACAAAAAGAATTTGAACATTTTGGATAATGGATGAGCTCTTTGCTGACATGGCCATTATGTTACTGCTCTTGAAACAAGTCAAGCCCACGCGAGGTATTACTGCCAACACAAAACACTGCAAAACCCTCCTTGATGCCCTCAATGACCTATTAGTTGTTCGTCTAGCCTACCATTCAATACACAGCTTTACCCTATGCTACTACTTGCCCTCCTGCGAATTGCCCAAGGAAAGACCCTATATACAGCAACTAATGTACCGTTACACACTATAGGGATAGTGTCTACATCAGGGATTTATTCAAAGTGTCACCACATCTGTTTTCTGAAAAACCTACAGCTGGGTCTACGGCAAATAGCAACAAGACATAAATCAAGTTGTTAATTGGAAGTTGATACTCATTTTTGTACTTTATGCTGAAGTGATGCCTAAAGGGAGGATACAAGGCAAGGTAATATGCTTCAGATGATATCAAAATGTTTCACCTTATTTCTCCAGTATCAATTACCACAGTATAAAGTCACAACATGCTTGTAACATGCTAGTCTGTATGCTGTGCTGAAACAGGTATACTGGCTTACAGATTTGGTGGTTAGGCAAACTTGCAAAGTTTTACAGTAACAACAAGTTATGAAATAAAAAAGTAGAAAGGCTAAACTTGTGGACTGGATAGCAGTAACAATGACAGTAGTTACTCTTTTCA
Source organism: Branchiostoma floridae (assembly GCF_000003815.2). Lineage (NCBI taxonomy): Eukaryota > Metazoa > Chordata > Leptocardii > Amphioxiformes > Branchiostomatidae > Branchiostoma > Branchiostoma floridae. Next base: position 21,455,376 of record NC_049983.1, on the reverse strand, counting down.
AATATCACTTACTACATGTAGGTTTGATTAAGGAGTGTAACTGAACTTCACTGCTCTCACATTCAAGGTTCATCTCATGGAATCCAAGGCTTGCGGCAGCACTGAAGCTGAATCTCAAATTTGTTCCTAAATATCAAACCTGCACCAAGGATATTGTAAATCAGACCAATAAAAGCAATCTGACTGAACTGACAAGAGAATTTTGTCAATAAGGCAGTAAAACATTTTTACCGCTTGAAATAATGCAAAATGCATCCATTTCCAGATGTAAAACTTATAGTCCTACAAAATCTCTCATGCTGAATGAATCATCACAATAACCACATGAAAAGCAATATAATCATACTACATGTTGTAATAAATGTAGCATCAATTTTACTCTCATATTTTACGACGCCTTATTACCCATCATTGCCCATCTCCTCTACTACAGTAACGTAAGAAATACTGCAACCTTCATGGACAATAATTATCAACCACGGCGGCACCACAGGCTACATATACTATAACATACATATGGTCAAAGATTAATTAAAACCATACAAAAACCTGGCATGGTATTAAACCTAGTCACCTTTTTATAATGGGCGTGAAAAGAAATTTAAGACCTCTGCATGAAATGCTGCAGAGCCTGAATTACATGGGAGGTGGTAGGTGGAGACAAAGTTAATGGGGGTATGTTCTGCCCAGCTGAGTGGAAAGAGAAACCATATGTGCCTGAGAATGTTCCTACATGTGTTTTATAGCTACCCAATTTATGCAGCTCATGAATCACAGTACAGGGGAGCGTAAGTAGGAGAAGAAACTTTGCCTATTTAAGTTTCTTTGGAGAAAACAATTTGAAGGAGTCCCCCTGCTTCAGGGTTAGAAAAGTATCTGCTGAATCTTGAAAGCTTTACAATGATGACAGAAAGGCTTTTAGTGCAGAGCTACTTTGTGACACAGGAAACATCTATTTGCTGTCCTACGTGATGAAACAAATGTACCAAATCAACCTTATCTCTAACACTGTAACATAAAAGTTTCAAGCACTTCCATCATAAAGACAATATAGATATTTCATTTCATCTGTCATGCATTCGGAAAAGTTAGGAAAGACTACTATGTACATGGGATATGCATTTGTTCACTATGTATCATTGCAGAGGAAAATGGGAGAATTTACAAAAGGAGTCAGGTCAATCAAAGGTCTGCAGTGCAGTGATGTATTGTGGAAGACCCTGGAGACACTACAACAGTTGAGTTGATTTTCCCATCTGGGTTCCCTCCAATGTTCTCAAACAAGATTACCAAGTTATCAAACTCCCAAGGCCAAATGCAGCAGTTGTGGAAATGTGTATTCACCAAGGGTATGGTATCCTTTCCTAAGCCAAGCAATACTTGAGATGGGAGGGAAGATGTCAAAAGCTCACCATCCAAGGACAAAGAGAAATCTGCCAGAATTCTAACAGGATTTATCAGGGACACGGACGCATCAAGGAGAGACAAGAAAACTTTGTCATTTGCACAGGAAAGTTTCTTTCCCCGGCACTGTGTTGAAAAATTTTAAAATGAATGGGACTTAAGAATTGATGTAAAAACATAACATTTTTCATAAGCATGTGCTACTTAAGAGATTAAAGTATCTTTAAAAACAGGAAGCTGAAACATCCCCTAAAGCATATACATTTTTCAGACAACATAATATTGTACTGATAATAGAATAAACATCCATATTAGTGTGGGTAACTTTTGAAACTATATGACAAATGATGGGTTATTATCTACTAAAGAGATAATGCAAAGCAATATTGAAAGTACTGGTGCTATACAAACAGTTGTCATTATTGGTGGCTACTGGCTTATAAGAAATAGATCTCACTTATCTACCTGTCTAAGGATGACGAATGGGCTAACTTAAAACTAATGCATCCAAAAGGTCATTGTTGCCTGAAAGTCGATAGCTATTGCTTCTGGCTATGGACTTCAAGAAGTTCTTTTTCACCATGAGAAACTTCTCTTTAGGCAAACTGCTACATATAGCAAAAGCACTGCAAAGTCCTGTTAGCTCCCAGGTATTGTTTTATCATAATGAAAATGGACATGTGTTTCAAAAGATACAGCAGCAGCAGACAATGGCAAATTTCCAAGGCCTTACAGGGGTTTTATACAACAGAATGAAAAGATCTGATAAAAATAATGTTAAGTAATATAATAATATTTGTAACTGTGGAAATATTCAGAAAAAGATTTGGTAATTTTCTATGCATTACATACCTGACCTAGGAAATATCTCTGGGTCAAGGACTTCTGTGACCTTTGAGCCCCCGATGATGAGGTCTGTGCACTGATTATGTATCGGGCAACTGAGGTTCTGCAGGTGACCTACTTTGGTAAAGGGTTATGATTAGCACGGGAACTTGGAAAGATGAAGACGGATTATAGCTGTTACTGTGAAGGCCACTAAGCACTGAGGACAAGAGTAGCATGCAAACAGGAAGCGCCTTCCCAACATGTCAATAACCTATCAGCACACCAGCTGTTTCAGCACCAGGGACAGCAACACAAGTCAAGAAAACAATGATGTCTTGATACATCATGTAACTGTTGGGAAATACAAAAACTATTTCATTTTGATGAAATAGTACATACTTAATTCTAAACATGGCTATTAATGCAATGTGTCTTGACACATGTAACTGTTGGGAACTACGAAAATTATTTCATTTTGAAGCCATAGTACTGTTTTTTTTTCTTCAAAATATGGCTATTAATGCAATGGACCACTTGGACAAAACAGTACATTGTAAACTGTAGTCCTGACGTCACAGGTTTCATGAAATCTCCAGTCTATTTCACAGACCGAGCATGTTCAATCTGATCAGTAAAGGAAGAAAAATGAAAGCTTTTAGAGATGTAGCATGCCATATAAACCCCTTAAGGCGCATCATAGCGTAGAAACTGTAGCCACTTGGAGGTTAAAGGTGTCCGCACAGGTTCAACTATCAGAAATAGGATCTGAGCACCCTGTGCCCTGTGTGTACTTGAGGCCTAGACGTAATTTCCTTTGGTAGATTAACATCTGTGCTGAACTTTAGTGCTGGGGCGGCAGAATGACTCGATAAGAGAGAAGCAATTGGCTATCTATGCCTTCCCAGGGACAAAAGTTACAGATCGAAATGATTGGACCTGATCTTCTCATTACCACTGTACAGAGGCATAACTTTATGGAAAGGGTGAGTTATCTGGGGCTTAGCTACTTCATTGCCACATGATCATGTGTTTATGGAACTTTTGAGAAGGAAGGTTAAAGATTTACAAGAATCAGTCAAGGAGTAGGCTTCTATACTAAAGAAAATAAATTGAGCAGATCTGTAGATTTCAAATACCTTAATGATTTCTAGGCCCAATAGTCTGTTAATCACTATTTCAGTGTTACCATTCAATCCGCCCCACGTATGTTCCTAATATAGATATTACATGTTATGTGCTGCTTTTTGAATTCTGAAAAATTCTTACCCTGTCATCAAAAGTCAAATGCAAAAGGAAATCTCTTTTAAGCAGTTCAACTTCAAGCCCACGAGAATATACACGGCCAAGATGAAGATATTGCATCTAAATACCAAATTTGCTCCGGCCCTACAGAATTTCATACTGACCTTCACACATATAAAATGAAGCAGCCAGACAGCAAATCCCCACTATTTCATAAACCAGACAGGTGAAGTGCTGATTACTGTTTCTGGGGTGAATACAGAAGCTATGTGGCGCCAGCATGCCGCCCTTTTTCGCCACCAATATCTTGGTGGTCTGCTGTTATGTTGGGCTTTATTGTATGAGCCTCCATAACAGCTGACAATCCAGCCCCTTTTGACACCACAGGATGCTATCAACTACACAAGCACAGGTCAAATTACCACAATCCCTAAACTTTGCCACATCCACTGCAACTGTGTAATAGCTACCCTGCCATCTTGAAATGAGGCTGGGTGCTAACAACATAAATCAGGACAGTTAGTTACAGATGAAGAATGACCTATGGCTTTGCACAGATAATTGCCCCCATCCTTTTCCAACTTTATAACTCAAACACTTCTGGCCAAACCCATGCCAATCTTTACGCGCTGCCAGTTTTACTGGCACATTTTCAGACGTAATCACAACTTTGCCAATATCTTCCTTGCATTATGATGCATGTTGAATTGTTACTATCGGACATAACTCATCTGTTCTAATGGTACGCCGGCTCTAGCTCAAAGTTTCACTTGCCAATCCAGTCTGTCCCCTCAATTGTTGACTGTGTAATGTGTTAACAAAAGACAGGCTGTCTGAATCACTTTTGCTAGACTTTGTGTTCTAAGAAGTGGTTTCCATCATCACTTTGTTATTGTGGCACAAGGGATTCTGCTGAGTATAACAGGGGATTCTTTTTTTATGAAACATAAAGCCAACAGATACCAGAATGCTTTCTTGAAACTTGATTCTTTCAGTGCATGAAAGGCAGTTCTATATTTTCCATCAATGAACAAAAATAAAAATTCCTTTGATTTAAATCTAAACTCTAAATTGCTTGCAACTGGGTTATATTGCCTTTAGCTGAAATCATGCATACTAAAGAGCACAAAGATGCTATTTGCTATTAAAATTCAGTAATAGAGACGAGAATAACTTGTAATGACTCTGATAAAACATTGTTATGATACCTTGATTTAGTACCAACATTGATTAGCAATCCCCAAAATGACAATTAAGCAGTTTCAGTAGTAGGTTTTACACTCTTTCGCATTGTAATATCGCAAATTTTGTCCCCATTTATGAGTTGGTGAATATTCTGCTACATCTCCAGAATACATTATACACTGCTGCAATAACTTTTACAACAACCACAATGGATTTCCTCAAAGATTCAGCCGACTAATAGCATCACCTTTATTCAGTGGAAGATCTATTCTTTCCACCCCAATGGAGAAATATCATACCTAAGGCTTTTTATTATTGACAACACTACAGGCCAAAGCAGAATTTCAATTTCCAAACCTATTCATTCCACACCACTGGAGAAATATCATACCTAAAGCTCTCTATTATTGACAGTGCTGGAGACCAGTGAATGATTTCACATTCAAAGTCTCCTATCAATACCTTAATTACAAAGTTTTTGTGAAATCCTTCGGAGACAAGAAGATATAATGGATCAATATATGTGGTAGACTTTCTCTTTATGAAGCGTGTACTTACAAGTTGTTCATTTCCTATTTGGGAACCTGGGTCGCCCAGCAGTGATCACTCACCCCAAGACAACAATACAATAAAGGCAGCAGAATGAGGGGACCGCAATGTCACCAATGACCAGAGATACAATGAATAAATCTTTAGTCAATAAGCATTCCACCTAGTCCTTTAATCCAACCGGGTCAGTTACATCAATTTATTGTCTCATGTCCATGAATCCTTGTTAAACTCTTCACTTTGGATGCAAGAAGTATCATATCAAGGGGCAGTGGGCCTGGTCTTGCTATTCATCCTGTCTGTTCCATGGCAGAGGTGGGGATTAGAGATGATGGCATGGCAATGTCACGGAGTACAGCAATAACCGATCAAGGACACCTTCATGCATGTATGCAAGAATGATAAGAGGGGCCTTTCTCTGGGCAGCCACATTTAATAGGACACGATCTGCCCTGGAGGGACTTAAGTTTTGCCTGAAGGCTTTGTCCTTTGATGCATTACAGTTTTATTCAACTTACATATTCCAGGAAGAAACTGAAGACAAAATTGTTGCTTGGGGGGAACCTATGTAACAATGACAGCATGAAAGTCTGGTGTTTAAGTCTGCAGAATGAGAAAAGTTTCCTCCTCCATCCGGATTGGTTACCTACTTGTGAAGTCAGCAAACTTAACACCAAAGCCAAGTGCAATATGTCAGCAAAGTGAGCCAGACAAGTTTATGGCACTGGAGCCTTCTTGACATCACCAGTGCTGGCAGAAACACCAAATTTTTCACAGCTTCTCATTTTACTACAACAGACATGGTTTGGAACATATTGAAGTAGAATTAAACCTCAGGTACCCAATAAAAGTAATGTGCTCAGTGCCTGTGGCAGCCACGAGGGTCACCCCAAACTTATTGTGTGCGTGCGGGGCCAATTACGGAAATGGCAATCTTCACAGTTGGGTTGGTGAAGCATTTCTGTCCAGCGCGCCTTTTGTCGCCGGTAATTCAGCAGGGATAAGTCACAGTCTGCTGGCTGCTGTACGGCACCAGCTATAACCTTGTACTAGAGTCATGGCTCCTCCATGTCTCCCTGCTAATTACATCTGGACAACTTCCAGTCAACTTTTCCTGCAAACTGTTCTGTGGTCCCATCAAAGTTTTAGAGCGAGGCAAAGCTGTGGTGAACTTTTAAACACAACTTTGTGGAGTTTCATTTGCTGCTAATGATTAGAAATTTGAAGTGCAGGTAACACAATATGACTCTAAGCACAAGTTTTTTTATTTTTAACATGATTATCTGATGTTCATATTAGGGCTATACATTCCGTATTCCAGCATGACTTCCCCTGCATGGTAGTCTATTGATTTTCTACATTCACTACAGTTACTTTTCCAATCTCTAATAAGCTTGAAAAGTCATACCATTACAATGGTGCAATATACCCTTGTACTGCAGAAGGGTAACCTTACCTATTCCATAAAAAAAACCTCAAAACTGCAACACGATATCTGTTTTATCTTCCATGTGCTCCATTGAGAGGATTCAAAGACTTATACCACTGCAGGTATTCTGCTTTTATGTCTATAATGGCTATTTTGGGATGTAAGGTAAACCATTTCTGAAATTCAGTTGAGCATGGAACATGTGTTTTGAATTCCTTTATTGCCCATTCCCTCTCTTGCTGGACTTATAACAGTTCAATATTATTGTAAATTCAAGTGGCAAATGTGGCATACTATAGCTGAAATGATATGACCCCTGCTGACTACAGCAAGGCTATCAAGGTGTATTATGTTAGAATATCAGACACAAGTTTTTATTTTATTGTTTATGGAGATTTTCAGACTCATTAGCCATCAGGTAGCCTGATTCAGTTTTGACATACTGATTTTCATCGGGGCCAAGGTACAGGCCAAGGTACAATACAAAGAAATAAAAACATATTACAGAGAAAATAAATGGGTCTAGTGACTGTCTACACAACAGAACATATAAGTACAAATAAAACATGAAAGAAGTTTTAACAAAAAACTTTGAATAGCTGCTGCACATCCATGAATAATAGAGCAGCATTCGCCAAAGCAGTAAACCTGCATAAGGCCACTTCTCCCCTACGTCCTTCAGCCAAACCATCTTTGGCCATGAATCATTCCCACAGGCTTAGCAAGAGTCAGAAATCAATGGTTAGGCATTACGATCACCGGAGATTATCACAGTCTTGGTGTTCAATACCCGCGGGATTAGAATGTCAGTAAATCCCGTGAAAGATGGAGCAGAGAGAATTAGCACCACCTTATCAACTCCACAGAGCAGCTTGTTACACCTCAGCTGCACTGGTTGCATTCTAATGAAGAAAGAGGCATTCATAATGATGAAGTCAGGTGAACTTCTATTCACACAACAAACTGGGAAAAACATGCAGGCTGAGTGGCGACCTAATGAAGTAGAGCTACGCACAATATAGCTGTCATGACAAATGCATTCTTGGGGTATGAAATCTCAATCCCTGATGCTCTACAAATCTAATAGTTGGACAGACAAAACTTTTGAAGAGGTTCAACTAAGCAGGTAAGTCAAAGAAACTGATCAGATCTCATCTTCAGCTCAGTGATGTGAACAAATGTTCGGTAGGCGAGATTATGGAGTATATATGTGCAATAAAGGGAGATTATATTCTATTGAAAAGACATCAGATTCTATTTCCTTGAACATCTAGCACCAAATATCACTTCAACAAGCATGAATTTGTGCATGATTTAAAGTGCAACTGTACAATAAAACAGTAATGTACAAAAAATGTATTTGCAAGAAATCTATCCATCAATTTTTGCCAGTAAAAACAATATTCATCAATTTTGTCCAGCTCCTCTGTGTTGGGCATTGTTCTGCATACTGTAGTTCTATCCACCAGAGGGATCACCCCAGGAATTAGAACCTGTGTTTCACCAATGTTTCTTCCTCCACAGAACACATCCAGGCCTGCCCAATCCTGTACTGCTCCTTCCTTACCAATTTGCAGTTTATTGATCGTTATACCCCATCACCTTGTATCAATTGGGTTATTCATCCCGCCCCAGGGGAAGTCCCTGGAGCATACAGATTCCATCTCGTACCATCGCAACCAGGAAATCACTTCTCATGAAACACAACTCCTCAACAGGCACGAGGAATGGAACGAGCTATTCTCAGTATCTTCTCAATTCTAGATATTAACTCTCCTCCTACTGAGGTAGGCTTTTGGTGTGAAAAAAGTATTGGTGTAATAATTGTGCATGTGGTAGAAGTGTACGAAATAGATAAAAGATACTGGAAGGAGAGAAGATTACTCAACATTCAGCTGGGATTTGGGACCAAGTAACACATCATTTCCATACCTTATTGGATTAAGTCATGAACAGATGATTTATGTACCAGATTTTGTTGCAGTCTCCCAGGATTGAAGGACTGATTGCAAATTGGAAAGAAGGCCAAAAAGTGGACGAGTTTTTGGCCCCATCCAATCAAGAAACCATATGCAGGTTATGCCCAAAGCTTGCCACAAGTAACAGCTCCATCTGTCACGTAGTTTCACAAAGATTGAGGATGCCTGTTATTTACATCCGGCATCCTCAATCAATTCTTTCCTCACCTGTCCTAACTGTCGACAAACTGTAACAGTAGTCACAGATGGATATTTACCTCTTGCACTCCATGGATAGAAATATAAAAAAAAAAACCTTAACAAAAAGATCATCATCATTTTTAAATGATTGCTTAAATAAAGCAAATCAAAGAGGGTAAGGTTCTGTACGAATTGATCCTTAACACTAATAATCTTACTCCATTCACTTTAAAGTTTCTGGTTCAAGCCACCCTTCCAACTTTTTAGAGCAGTATTATTAATATTGTATGGGCATAATATTGCAATTTGGTAGATATCAGTTGAAAAGTTTGTGTGATGAATGTAAACCTGAATCTGGCAGAATTTCAAATGAGCACTTAACACCTTGACAAATCAGGCATCGGTAGGTGTTCTTTACAGAAACAAATACTTTAACTGCCTGTAGCATAAAAAGTCCATTATGACACTTTTGTCTGCCCCAGATAAAAGGGAATGCATTAATCTTTAGCAAGGTGACATTTCCAGGGTTAGAGGCACGAAGAAAACTGACACTTTTACAGCTTAATGCAGCCAGAGAAGTAGCCATGAGTATAATTGAAGTAGAGAAAAGATACCCAGGAGATTCTGCCACAGAGGGAGTGGCATTTCAAGCTCATCCAAAAGTCATTTGGAGGACAGGACACAATTGAGCGAATAGAATGAAAAAGCCTCGTGATTGATGGAAAGTTAGGGTTCTGGCAAATCCTGCTATTCGTCTGTGACAGTATGGAATGTTCTCCCCGAGTCGTTCTTAATCCAAAACCATCTCAGAGGGCCATAAATGGCTTCAAAATGAAACTTTAGGTTACCTCCTTTACAGCTACATCAGTAACATCTCGTGTTTCATAACTTCACGCACAAAGGCATTTGGATGACGCTAATATCTGTTGCTAACTCGATAAGAAAGTTTCTTTTACTCCTCCATCAAAAACTACAACCGGATTCCCTCGAATCTCCATCAATTCATACTGCAAAACATCAACTTCAGACATAATAAACAACGTTACATCAAATCCTGACATGGATCAATTCCCCTTATAGATTTATGAATTTCCTTCGGCAAGAGAATACAAGTTAGTTCCTTCATCCTTCCAGTGAGCAGCATAGAGGAGATGGGTGATAAATGGAGGTGGCAACACCTCTGGCACATTTTCCATATCAGCCAGCTTTACATCGTCTATTCTAGCACAACTGGACAGGGTTACATGATAACTTATTACAATGTCTACAAATTAGGAAGATTTGGACCAGAGTCAAAGGCCATGTGTCCTCACTCCCATTGGACCATGCCAAAGACCAAGAGAACAAAAAATGCTCGCCTGTAGAAAGACACCTTGACATGAAAAATGGATATAATTGCACTTTTATCCAGCTTCTTCCAACACTGCTATGACTGAATAACATTTATTTATTGGTTTGGCTGCACCGAACACACAGCCAGGGCTGCCTAACTAGGCTATGGCTATTACAAAGGGCTAGCCCTGCTGACAAACACATAAACAATACAAATTAAAAAAAGAACATTTGTATGTACATGGTGTAGGATAACTTACATATCATCTAAAATGGAGTATATAACATCATATCATTGACAACAATATTTGCAATGAGAGGTCAGGGTCTGTATATACACGTGTATGACTAATTTACCATGCGTAAGGGTTGCCTAGACATTCCCACAGTTTTTTTTTGAAAGAAGCAGTGGAGGTGGCTGTGCGAGTAGCAGTAGGGAGAGTGTTCCAGAGTGCTGTTGCTCTGTAGATGAATGTTTTCTGTCCTCTGGTGGACTTAGTGAGTTCAGATGTCAGGTGGTCGCTGTTCCTGAGGGAGTAACGTGACTCAGTAGCAGACGCACGGGTTCTGGGTATCAGGGTTTGAAGGTGTGGAGGGCAGTGACCGTTGAGGAGCTTGTACAGGGTGACAGCGGTGTGGAATTGTCGTCGGAACTGCAGTGATGGAAGGGATAGCTGGGTGTACAGAGATTGGTATGACGGGTACGGGAGTCCATGTTGTCCGCTGATCAGTCTGGCAGTTTGGTATTGAATTGATTCCAGTTTTGTTTCGTCGCGCTTGGTGAGTCCCGCCCAGACGACGTCAGCATACTCCAGGCCAGGTCTGGTGATGGTTTTGTACAGTCTGAGCAGGATATCCTTTGGTACCTTCTTTCTTAGTGCACACAGTAAGCCAGCAGATCTTCTTGACTTAGTGGAGGTTGTTTCAATGTGTTTAGACCAGGAAAGTCTGTTTGTTAGGGTGACACCAAGATGCTTGTAGCTAGTAACAACTTGTAGTGTACAACCGCCTAGTATGACTGGAGCAGGGGGTCTAGGGAGAGTGCGGGTTGTGATGAACATCACCTTGCATTTGTCCTCATTGGCTTCTAGCTTCCAGTTTGTTAGCCAGTTGGATACGGACCGTAGGTCCGTGTTGAGTGAGTTGACTACATGTTGGACGGATCGGTTGCTGGTTGAGAGTGATGTGTCATCGGCGAACAGGTTTGCGTCAGACTGTGTGCAGCAGGTGGGTAGATCGTTGATGTAGAGGATGAAGAGGGTGGGACCTAGTACGGAACCTTGTGGGACACCCGCGAGAGGAGATTTCCATTCGGATGTTCCGCCCTGGATGACTACTCTTTGACGTCTGTTCGATAAGTAGCTGTGGAACCAGTTCAGCATGGATCCACGTACTCCATGTGCTCGAATTTTGGTCAAGAGCCCTTGGTGCCACACTTTATCGAATGCTTTACGCAGGTCCAGAAACACGCAACCAACAACTTCCCCTCTGTCCATAGCTCGGGTCCATTCCTCTACAAGCCGGGCTAGTTGGAGTGTGGTGTTGTCGTGGGCTCTGAATCCGCTCTGGTGGTGGGACAATACTGGATTGATTTGTTTAATTAGATGTTTGTTGACTAGTGACTCTAGCACTTTCGGAACGATGTTGAGCAGGGAAATCGGCCTGTAGTTGTTGGTGAGATGACGACTGCCGGATTTGTGGATGGGGGTTACATTGGCCTCTTTCCAACCAGAAGGAACTTGACCAAAGCTGAGTGATGTGTTGAATAGCCGGGTGAGGGGTGCACATATGGTGTCAGCTACCTGACGGAGAAGGTTTGGAGTGATGTTGTCTGGACCGCAGGACTTGCCCACCTTTAGCGTTTTCAGTTGCTGTCGCACTTCGTCTACAGTCAGTTGGAGATTGCTTAGTGTTGTTTCAGGGATTGTCGTTGGTTGGAAGGTGGGAGGGGAGTCGTTCCTGTCATTTAGGTCAGTCTGTTGTATGAAAAAGTTGTTGAGGGCTGAATAACATTAACTGTTTCAACCATGGCCGGTTATCTTTTGCTGAAGTTGGTAGGAATGCAGCAGCATTTATGATTGGTTATGCTGAACCTTTGTAAGGCTTCAATATTTAGGGCTTCACGAGTAATGTGTACATTACAGGCATGCACTAAGGTGCCTCTGTGGGTACCATAACAGATTGGCAGCTCTCCTTTTTATTACATTTAGTAATAAAAACTTTGGAATGACCAGACACGGAGATCCAGGTAAGTACAGAAACGACTTTGGAATTGAGCTTCCTGATCCCAGCAAAGCTATCAACTGCCCCTGTTGTACTGTTTCATGGCGTCTGCTTGGCTGACATCATGACTTGGGGGGACAGTTACGGCTTATGCATTATTCGAGCGGGATAACGCTGGCAAAGTTACGGCACACTGACCTAGTTTCTAATAAGTCATCCCAGCATCTAAGTACACCTGACACACATTGGTATGCTAACATTGTAGAGCCATGTCAAACAGAGAAGGCAAGGGAAATAATCATGATACTTCTAGCGAGCAACTAATATAGTATCATAGCATATTGGAGTGGTAAAAGCAATATGAGAACAAAACCTTTGCATGAACAGTATAGCTTTCTTTATAGAATTTATGTGCTTAAATCTTTACTTGGAGAGGGATACATACAACTGTTTAAGCTGAATACTAGCATTTTCCTAACGTCAAGAACTATCAAAAAACAATCATGCAAACAACTACTGCCTAAAATACAATCAAGACTTTCTTTGGCTAAGATCTACAAAACTAAAAAAAATACTTCTTGAGTTACATGTGCATTTTTTTTTCATTCTATTTACAAACTGGCAACCAACACACAACATAAAGAGCATTTACTTTTGCTAGTAATGTTTCATGCATTCAATTTGTTAGAATTAAACTTGTCATGATTACAAATATATTTAACACTTTTTTTATTTCTCAAGTTTGGAGAAGGTCCACATTTCCTGCCAAAGTCAAGATAACCACTGCATGTATTCCTCATGTGTGACCTTTCAAGTTCATGTTTACCCTGCAGGGGTTGATTGTTCACCTTTGCATGCTTTGCTCACATAAAGCCCCAGCAACAATCCTTTTAACCTATGCATAGTCATGCTTCACATCTCTCTGATGCCCATATTGCCCAGAACGAATGATCTGGGAGAAGGTCTTTACAGCGTCCTCATGATTCTTGGCAATACCTGGCATAACACGAACCCTGCTAAATTGCACTGATATCTGAGTCATAGCCTGCGGTATCATGCCCCTGGAAATAAGTGGCAAACGGCTAGAAGAGCGTTTCACACATTGCAAACAGATTGACTTCAGTATTCATAACTTCTCAGTCAACAATATCAAATACATGAACCATGATCATTGCTATGGGGGACGTGTGGTCTAGCCTCAGTCCAGGATGACTCTGCCATCATCTTCACAGACTCCCATAGCTTGGCAAACTCAAGATAGGCCAAGTCAAAAATAAATGGTTTCAATTTCTGAGTGCTACAAAAGGCTCAACTGAGATTATGTACATCCCATGGCTTGCAGGGAACTGCTACAATGAAAGGGCAGACAAGATGGCAGGAAGTGCCGCAGCATATGGAAACGTAGGGTTGATGTTCTGTAAAGCATCGCCACAAATTGTTTATTCTTTGGGGGCAGGAAAGAATAATTTCAATTAAAATCAAGATCATTTAGTGGACTGGAAACTCTGTTGGATATGTTTAGGGGAAGAAGGCCAGCATGTACGCTAGAGCTACTACTCTTCTGAGGTTACTAGAAAAAGAAAATCATGTGTGACTTTTTCTTCAGATCATGAATCTTTAATTTGTGCTTTCCCCTTAACACACTTCCAGCATCAGAGCCCTCACCATGCTAAGGCCCAGGCAAAAACATACGATTTTAAGATCTTAACCACTTTGTTTTAAACACAGTTAATGCATTTGTTCAAGTGAATAACAAAGCTGTTTGTATAAACCTAACATGTACTGATACACAACTGAAATGCAGCTCTCTGAACAGGATCTACAAGATCAAGTCCACTGATTACATTCCCCTTCAAGAACAAAGCAATCTGGTTTGCCTCTGCTGGCATTATCTGATATGGCAACACTTCTGCACTTCTTCCTCCACAAATACTTCAAAGAGCCTGCCCTCCATTGATCTGCACGAGGGGCACCCTATGATAAGACGATGACTGCCGCCTGCTCCATCACCTGTCATTCAGGACTACCAGATCTTTCAGGCCTTTGTATTACAGCTTCTGTCTGAAATAATTATTACTGGAATACATGTGAAGGGCCTGCAGGGCCAAGATCATGTTTGATATGCTCTTTCAACTAGCTGTGGCTGAACAAATAGCTCCTCGTTCTTCGATAACTTTCTGTCTCTGTGTCACTGACCTCATTAGTTAGCACACACAGTAGCTTCAAAAAGCTATAAAAAATAAGTTGGTACCAAGTACATCCCACATCAAATAGATAACAAACAAGCAGAAGTCAAGGCTCTCTCAGAAACTGGCCATGAAACATTGAGAGCATTAAAGGAACTGCAAGCCCAATTTGCCAAGTTTACTTCGGATGAAATAACAACATCAATACCATACGCAGATGGGAACTGAACTCTTGCAGACGTATTCCCTTTGGACATATTACCACACTGTAACAGGCTGAAGTTACCAGAGCCAGCAGTTGGAAGCTTTATGCACTTGATAAAGTGTTACAATTGGATGTGTAACTTGTTCCATAAAAGAAACACATACATGTACACACTCTGTGTCCATTAGGTCACCGAGGACTTCAGTCATAAAGCTCTACTAATGCTGCATGGGACAAAGATTGATTGAAACTTTGGCAATTCCATTTCAGTTGGATAAGGCATTATCACCTACCTGCACATTAGAACATGAACTGCAACTTGTCAATGTGCCACAGCGAGAAATAGGCTGGGAGCATCGAGATCCCAGCACTAGCAGGGTTTCCATAAGGTCAGGATAACTTAGGCACAGAGCATAACTCTGGGTCCCACAACAAATAGTGCTGTCAGAATCTAGACTAATGGTAAATACTGAGTGACCCTGTATTACCCATTACTGCTCATCTTCCTGGCTGCTAATCTAACACTGGCTAGCAAGGTGGAAAAATACAGATTACCTACAGTTCATCTCATAACAACTAGTAAAATCTCCTTTCACATATCTTCATTGTGTTTCATTCATTTGTGACAGACACAAAGGTCCTTTGCAAAAAATGTGATCTACCGGGTATGTGTAATCATGCATTAGACACTTCCAAGGGGGCGCTAGGAATCATTGCGGACTCATCCTCTTTATAGTCCTTAACCAGACACATATATTATCAATATTGTCATATAATTTGATACATTTGTCTTTAAGCAGCCTCACTTCAATGGTTACAAGCTGGTTATCCCCTGAGGTAAAGCCATCACCATGTAGTGCTACCCAAAATAAGCTCTTCTTATAAAACTCAGCTAAGCAGAAAACCTTTCATGCAACATTGTAAATTGCTCTTTATAATCTGTAATTGCCCCAGACACGTATCAAAGGGGAAGCAAAGAGAATCATTAGCATGATTTACAAAAACAACTCTGACATGTACATGGTTTGTTCTCTATGGTTCTTTGAGCTAATTGCGCTTATGTTTGACATTTCTGAAGACACATTTGAATAAATGGATTGATCATCTTTGTACTATACTAAGGCACCATTGGATTTTGGCTTTCCTGTTGTTTCAGGCCCGACTTGGCAAAGCTAGAGGTTCCTTCAGTCGCCTCCGTGTTATTTGGAAATCCAAATCATTTAGCCTGAAAACCAAGCTCAGACTGTATAACAGCAATGTGAAGTCTGTCCTTCTGTATGGCTCTGAGTGCTGGAGAGTTACAAAGTCAGACATGAAGAAAGTTAATGTATTCCACAATAGTTGTCTGCCTAGAATATGTAACATCTACTGGCCAAATAAGATCAGTAATGAAGAACTGCATAGAAAAACGAACACAAGACAGTTGTCTACTGAAATTGCCATCAGAAGACTGAAATGGTTGGGCCATGTTCTGCGGATGTCGGATGACCGTATCCCCAAAGTTGCTCTACATTGGGCCCCTGAGGGGAAGAGAAAACGGGGACGTCCTAAAACCACATGGAGACGTACTGTGGCTAAAGATCTAGAGGCCATTGGGATCCCCTGGGATGCTGCTCAGCCCCTAGCACAGAACAGACCCCAGTGGAGGAAACTTATCACAGCCTTATGTCCCACACGGTATGAAGAGGATTAAGTAAGTAAGTTAAGTTGTTTCAGGGCCTGCTCTTTGTCGAATTCATGAATCAGAAGTTTCAAGTGGATGCAACATTAGTGTGCTGCCATCTAGAATAACAAAGGTAAATAATCCAAGGACAGTTCTGAATGAAGCCCATTCCTCTTTGTACACAAAGGAATGTGGTGATTCAGCTATGGATAGAAGTAGAGAAATAGAGAATAGATAGTGTTTGGCACACAAAAAATCTTGACTCAGTCCATGGTGCTGAAAAAGAAACTGTTCTAAACTCCTTCTCATCTGTTTGTCTCTTGGTGATCAGACAACTCCAAACTTGTATTTGTAACATTGTCAGGCAGGAGGGAATGGATTAAAAGACAGAAACAAATGCAGAAACCACCAGAGATGACTGGAGGGCCCATTATCACTACTCTACAAGCTGAGTTTCAACACAGTTACAATTGAGTTCCAAGTTATTCTGGCAGTTGAAGCCTTTGCCATTTCTATCTGATGTTTTAATGCACCAGCTGCCTGCTTTGATCCAAGTTGGTACAAACAACAGTTACTTTGTCCCACTGAACAGCTGTTCCTGTGAGTCTGGCCCTTCTGGGGGGCTTTGTGATAGATGATAACATCCCACTCTAGCAGAAAACCTGCAGATGATGTCATCAATCATACAAAAATCTTTTATTTCATGCTACCAGCCAAATGCAACAAGTCAACCTTCTCCGCCTTTAACAAACGTATAACATAACCTGATTCAACTTAAGTATCATCTTTGTTGTTCAAGAAACTTTACGACAAGGTAAAACATGTCATGCGCATGTGCATCCTTTAACAAGGAGTTCATAGTTATTTCGGTGATACCATCCTTTACCAAAGAGGCCTCGAATTACAACGCTGACACACAGGTGCCATTACAGTGGTACCTTTGAGCACGGTAGAACCGACAAACATTCATCAACGAGTTTCAGAGGGACTTCCTTAATAACATCTCTTGCAAACAGATTGTCGGCTTACACATCTGTGGCCCCTTCTGCAAGCTGTCGTGTACATGTACTACATCAGATGAAGCCTTAAGTGGGTAACACCACCTCAGATGTGGTAGCTCTTGAGAAGTACATTATAAGAAAGACCCATAACATACTTCGTGAAACTACAAGAATCTGAATCTTGTAGTCTCATACCTTAAGTTGTTACACACTTGACTGTCATATTTTGAAGCCACATGTTCCATTTTAATATAATAAAGTTTATTGCAAATTCATGCCCATTGGGCTAATTGCAAGAAAAGAATGACTAATTACATGAGATGAATAAATGTGGTCTGAATACATGTAGATAAACTAAATTCTAACATACAAATATTAAGTGGATGAATATACATACGATACATAACGGGGTACTAAGTCTACGTAACTATTACAGGGTTTGACTTCTTTCTTGAAGACATTTGAAAATGAAATGCCCCATGTGTTCTATAATAGATTGATCCCTTGATGTTAGTAGGAAGAGAATCTTTTGTGGCGTTTTTAACAATGAAAATGTTGGTGTGATTTCGGTCACTCTATCAAATAGCCTTTTTCTTTCGGCTTCGAATTGGGGACATTCACAAATAAAATGTGTTTCATTTTCCACTGCAGTCGTTGTGCACTGCTTACAAATTCTTTCTTGAACAGGTAGCTTTTTGTATCTTCCTTTCTCTATTTCTAACGGGTATTTATGGCCTTCCAGCTTCTTTTCAAAAGGAAGACCTCAGTAGGAAGTCTCTTAGACATAAATAAGGCACCCATTAACAACGATACAACAGCTTTCATCGAAAAGTAAGACATCACTTGGTGATATCACTTCAGTAATGCACAGCAGCCAACATACATTTATACACTAATCTCTCTTTCAAAGTACTTCCCAAGATAACATGGATGTCAAAACCCCTCCATAAGAACAGGCAGCACTCCTGAAGCCTTCATGGAACCATCCAGGATGGATCAGACAATGAAGAGATGAATCACCACCGGAGGGTTTGAGCCCTTCGGCAAAGCTGCAGGTATTGACTTTCCTTCACTTTTGTCCTTCAAATGTCTTTGAAGTGGTAATCACATATTTTCAGGTTTCTTTGATCAACTAAGCCACTATGACAAGGCATGATTCTTATAGCCTATTGTTTCATTGCAGCAATAAGTCAAGATGCCTGTACCTTTATGACTAGCTGCAAATCTGTCAGAGAGAATATGTGCACAGGCTTTAAATGGCAATATTTCATCATCAGCATATTTCCTTGACCTTTTATGAGAATTACAGAGAGGCCTGCTAAGTTTGCAGTGAGAGATTAGAAGTGATGTTACAGAAACCTGCAGATGATGGCGAGAAAGCATCTAACAAGTAAGATATTGATCTAGCACTGCCTGAAAAAATGCAATGCAGTTTCTATTGATGTGACACTGATGAAAGTCATTTGCTCTAAGAAGGCATTTCAACTTTGTCTACTTATGACTACCCTTTCAGGCTACTATTTTAGTGGATGTCGGGGTTCTTGTTTAAGTCACCCCAACTTGCAAACTTTACTGGGACAAGTTATGAATGGTGGTAACTTTTCGCTGGCAACTCCAATAACAGTATTCTTCACTTTTGAAAGACCTCATCTCAAGCGCAGCAAGATGTCTGGAATACACCTCAATGTCCCCATTTCTCCAGCATCTGTTGAGGTAATTTACTACTCCTAAGTTCCTGCAACAGGAGTTTGGAAACTCAACTCCATTTTACAGCCGAGTGATTTCCTTGCAGCATAAGCTCCTGGACTTAATCATGGACATTTTTGCCTTGAGAATATGGTGTCTGTTTGTCACTTATTCCCAAGGCAGCTGCACACTGATATGGATCAAGCAGAAAGAACTATTTCCCATTGATTTCCCATATATTCCTAACAATTAAGCTGTCCCTGAGACACTCTCCAGGCGGAATCCAAAGCTACGGTAATCCCAGCTCTGGTGTGGCCCCCTTGCCAGTGAGAGATATATTACAAATTGCAGCAATTACAGCAGAAAGGAATGCAGTCCCAGGATAGCAGACCGTTATCGATTGGTGCTGTAAATACTCAGACAATAAAGACTACACGACAACTTCTCTGTCCTGATTGGAAATTCTGTATCAGATGAGGTTACTCGGCTGACTGGCATCCTGGTCCTGTGATGCTGTATGGTAGGCAATACTGGCGACAGGCTATTAAAATATATAGCTGGAATTAGTGAGCAAATAAAGGGAAAACTAGAACAGTTGGCTTCTCATCTGACAAGAAACTTTTCAAACATGGTTTTGGGTTCCTACATGGTTCCTACATACAAGAAGTCTTGTCATCTTCACTTAGGACACTTGGTTTTCTTTCTCTCTTTTCTCTATAGCCTGTTAAGTTAAATCATACCTTTAATGCTGCCCAGGGGTTCCATCCATGATCTTAACTGCTATCTGACCTTTTGATTACTGAACACCATCCTCTGTACAAACGATTTATACGCTCATACTGCAGAAAGATATAAGAGGGTTCAGACAGGTCATTTTACCATTTAGTGGTCCCTTAGTCCCCATCCTGACACATAACTGATATCTGGCATTTACAATCTGCTGGGTCGGTGATAGGACGGTAAATCTTCCATCCTCAAGATGTTCACTAACCTCAGGCCGACTCCCCAGGCAGCACTACTGCGGGATGCTGACCATTTATACTGTACTGAAGGATTTACATTCATCACGCACACGTTTTGATCTACTTTGCTGATACTACAGAATTGGTCAGGTGAACCAAATGACTAGTCTTGGGTTATGTATAAGAAAAATAGTCCTAATAGGTAGAAATGTTTACAAAAACAGATCCAATCTTAAAGCATTGTACAGGGTTGTGAAGGGTTGTTAAGGGTTGTGAAAAGTTTGAATTTGGTGATGATAATGTACTGCTTGAAGTTGTATCAGTACCATGAAAGTGTAGCTTCAGAGATAGATTATACTAGCTAAATCCTTTTTGAAGTCGTACAGAAACAAGACTTCTAAGTGCTCTCTCCATAACTGCTGCAACAGTGATACGTAATATATGATAATGAAGCCTTAGCTTGCCTGAAACAGTATTTGCCTACAGCAGACTTGCTGCCCTCTACAGAGATATGCCAGCTGTGAACAAGCTTTATCACAGCCATTATGGTTTTCTCAATCTATTGATTATTGGGTCAGTCAGGGGTCAGACACATCAAGTCTGGCCATGTCCTGAAGGTGACTGAAAGCTTTCTAAGTTATTCACACATTTTTTAACACTGTGACTCCTGTGGATGGAAATTATAGTCAAGAGAACAACACAGTACATGTGGATTTGTCTGGCTTTTATGTGGTTAGTGACTAATGTAGGGTGTAAGATTCTCAATGTCTGAGTTACTCCAATATGTCTACTCTAACAGTTCCTTTAGATGGGTTGTGTTTACATTATAACTTAATAGAGAAGTTTAATCACAAAAGGTCCATGAAACGACAATGTTTTAAGAGTTTTTGGAGAAGAAAAAGTTTTTCTGAGAACACATTTAGTCTATACATGTATGTGAAGACATGAATCCCTACCAATATACTTGCAATGCTGAGAAATGGCTTTGGCAAGACCTGAGATTGATTCCCCTGGCCAACAGGCTGGAAGTTTCTTGTAACAGGAAATGACTTCCTGACTTGCTAAGCCTCTGTAGATCTGTTAGCTTTGGGATCACCAAGAATTGATCAGATCCAGGGCTGCGGACTCGCCAGAAATGTAGCACAGTGAAAACATTGATCTGGAGACCCTGGAGAAATCAACTGTTTGGTGAGACTGATTGTCATCGTGATTCA
The DNA here is from genome assembly GCF_000003815.2 of Branchiostoma floridae. Classification (NCBI taxonomy): domain Eukaryota; kingdom Metazoa; phylum Chordata; class Leptocardii; order Amphioxiformes; family Branchiostomatidae; genus Branchiostoma; species Branchiostoma floridae. The sequence goes on along the minus strand of NC_049983.1, from coordinate 21,434,108 downwards.
AGGCATGAGACATGAGGCATGGGTTCTATCACGCCATTTGTTTGAGCCGTGTGGTAGGCATGCAGGAGACCCTGTAGACTGGTCCAATCGATCAACCAAAATTTGTGTGAAAAACTTCTCAGGCATGGACCGAGCTGTCTGCACTATCGATCAAGCACCTATATTCAAAATAGTAACATTTCAAAGCGACCCCTCCAAGCCCTTTTCCCAGGAAAGGTCAAGGAGATTTGCAGCCAATTTTCTCCTGAAATTGCCATCCAGGAGAGCTGGCAAAGCAGCACTATAACACCACATCAGGACGCCAATTTATTCACCTAGCCCTTTCAATCCTACGCCTTAAAAGGTCCTGCATTCAGAAGATTGGTGTCAAATTTGGAGAGAATTATGATCAGAGAGAGGCCCCATGGGCACTGTGGTATCGTAGATCTATGGTGGTGACAGTGCTCCCATAAGCCAGCCCTTAATCTGTCCCGACCCTTCCATAACCCTTGCCTACACACACCACTGTTTCATGCATGACTGTCCAACAGCCAGGACTTGAAAAGCCTGTACCAAGGACAGCCTGCCACAGAATTACTAACCGTCATCATAATGGCAAGATTCTCTAAGTCAGCGCGGTCCCACTAAACTGAAAGAAGAAATAATAGATGCTTTTCTGAGGGGCAGCTATATACAGATGCAGCAAGAAGGTAGATAAAACAAAAAGCTGCATGACATCTTTTTGAAATAAACGAAACCACAATGTAGAGAAAGGCCTAAGATCAGAGAGCTGGGAGGAGTGCTGAATCTTATGACCTTGGTGTTTGTAGTGTCCACATTAACAGTTAGTGCCAATGATAAAAGTTGACTAGATATGACAAGGTAAAGATACTGCATTCCGGAGAGGATTACTTTCTCAGGGGAGTCAAAGAGGCCATCTACATCAAAGCCCATCAACCAAGATGGGGCGGATACTGACTTCCAAGCACCTTTGACCCTTTGCTGACATCACACTTCCAGTCTGGATGTGTGACATAGGCTTTGGGTCATTTTGGTCAGAGTACTGATCTAAAGCTTGTTGGTAAGTGCTTTATTTTTGTGTATGGTTATAGAGTTTAAAATTGTATCATAGATATAAGCTGCTGCACCCACCTTGTTCTCAGTCATCACATACAGGTGCTGCGGGTCGATGGCATCAAACTGCATGTCCTGCTGCACCCTGCTTCCTGAGACCACGGTGATCTGCTCGTACGGGTCGGCTGCAACTCCAGACCACACCAGCACCTAATACAAACATAAGTTAGGGAATTTATAGTTTTATACACCTTCTGTCACCAAATGGTGTATAAGACAACACCTATCTCTATTTCAATAGCCCTTGGGCCACACAACTTTGTGCAATCAATACAGCAGGGGGCTACTAAATTGGTAGTGGTGTGTGTCCAAATACTCTCCCAAAAACTAAGCTAAGCAGAGCAATTTTGCATTATGTATCATTTCTTAAGTCTTTGATATGACTGGGCCAGGGATCCAACTCACGACCTACAGTTGGCCATTGCACATGTAACTGGCAAGAAAAGACATCATACCATGGTATTCATAAGGGCAATTTCTACCTTGTGGCAAATATACATCTGTGAAGTAGCAACTTCATGAATGTAGAGTTGTTTAAGGAGGTTTTAAGGCTCTATGACAACTAAACCTAGTTCAGCAACTACCATGAGCTTATAAAAGCAAGACATTCCATAAATGTGTCAAGACTTTGGCATTGAAAGAATATTCAATACAGTATGGCTAAAGCTGATTTCAGGAGTGATATGAGGTCTGGAATACATCAAGTTCAAGTATGAAAATTGATAAGATTTAACTACAAATGAACATTACCTTGATGAGTTGGCCATTAGTAGTTCCCAGGAAGGCTGCGGTGTAGTCATTGACAGTTGAAGCAGCAACACTTGTAAGTCCAGTTGTGGGGAACTCTGCTACAGCCGTACGTGTCAGAGGGACTGTTCCTCCAAACTGCTTTGGGGTGAAGCTATCCCCGCAGGGGTAGCTTTCCATTATCTGACTCTGATGGAAGAGAAATATCATAAACTTAGATGGAATCAACTTGCTTCTAACCTACAAACTGAACCTGGCAGTTCTAAAAAGAATATTCAATACTATCCAACATTATCATGTCAGGCCTCAAAATTAACTTTTTTCCCTACTGTCCCAGCATTGTCCCAAAAATAAATTTCAACTGTCCCGAAGTGAGGATGGACTGTCCCAACCCTATTTTCAGAAATTATGTATTTCAACAACTGTAAGTCAGAGTACGCACGCCTGACAACCGCGGGGCGCGGGGAGATCGGACATTCTGATGTTGATTCGTTGATTATTTTCCTAGTGTCCCAAAAGTGTCCCAAAAAGATTTTTCAGTTGTCCCGGCCTAAATTTTAGTGGCCCCGGGACATCGGGACATAGTTAAATTCGAGCCCTGCATGTACACGTATTCTTGAAGTAATCTTTTGTTAACTGCTAACAAATCTTAAAGTTTCTAAATGTGGCACCTAAAACAACTTTGCAGACTCCTTGGATGGAGAGCTAAAAGCAATATGGCCAGTGTATCATCTGCCGTGCTGCATCATCAAACTTGAGAAACTCCCTTTTGTCCATCTCATTAAAAGGCAAACAACCTTCAAAAAGAATATCTTATCATCTCACAATGGCTGTGCATTACTCTTCCCAAAGTGGTGAACACTTAGTCACAGACCAATTCGATCCAAGAAAATTGTTTGGTAAAAATGTATGTACCTGAAAACTTGTACAAATTGTACCTCCAGCAAATTCTAGTGGTTTAGCGATACCATCTCCCCCTTCTCCCCCTGTGTAGCAGGCTTCCTGGACTTTGCCAAATTCTTCATTGACTTCTGACATGGAGAAGACACAAAGGGCAGAGCTATCCAGGGGCTCCGTGCCAGATGGGGTTTTACTGGCTGAAAACACACCAAACAGCACCTCGTCATCATCCGGAAGTCCCATACTCTCCGCCAGTTTCTGTCCAGGTTTGCTGACATACACAGCCTGTAAAAGGTTGTAGTTTGTTCCATTTTGGCCCTGGCATTTTAAAGGTATTTCCATGTAAGAGTAAAAGTTGACATCTCCTAAGCACAGTCGAGTGAGTTTGGACCAGTATGAAGGTGGGTCAAACCCAGGCTTTGGGACTGTTTCCATCTGAACTGTTGCAAAGTAGACACGGTTTTTACTGCTGAATCCATGGATGTAGCTGATCAAATACTGCTGCCTCAGCTCTGTTGGATTGACCACAAACTTAGCTTCCCCGTTATTCATGACTTGGAAGATTGTAGAAGATTGCAATGACCGTATGGAAACAGCCGGAACATTCTCCCTGATGACAATGTCATCATTGTGCTCGCCATATGTGCTTCCCACATACAGGGCATTTTCTTCAAATGGTTGTGGCCCAGGTGCCACAAACCCCACTGTGGTCCGTGAGGGGGAATTAGTGGCAACATATTTAGTAAAATCAGGGGTGTATGACACAGAAATCTGACTGATATCTCTCAAGTTCCTCACTTGACAGATTCCCTGGTACACTGTGCCACAGGTGATCAGATGACCCCCCTGCTGGTCAATAGCCAGAATCTTGTTCACATTGGAAGTGTCTACTCTATCTGGACATGTCGTGTCTCCTTCAGCAGGTCCAGGACAGTTCACACTGTCTAACCGTGGACCTGTGGACACTGTCTTCTCTACATCAAGCTGCCGATTTAACTGGTACAAATTGTCCACTGCTCCAATGTAAACCTTGCCAGTCTGGTTGTCCACTGACAGGTGGTTGAGGATGACGTCAGGTGGGGTAAATGTTCTGTAGATGTGAAGACCCTGGACAACAGTCACTAGCTGTAGAACCACAGAGTATAGCAGGAGAAAACCTGGCAGCAGATTCAACCGCTCCATTCTGACGAACTCTGTGAAAACATGAAAGGAACGTATTGTTTAATGACTTGAATTTCTGTACTGCCCAAAAGATATGCTCTAATGTTGTACCTAATTCAGCATTTTGGGAACTTTGCCTTCTTTGTCACTCAATGTTGACAGAGAGTGAAGAATCATTTCTTTTGAAGTTGTTAATACCATAAATCAGCACATGATTTATTTCCACACAAGTTTATGTGAGCTTAGTTTGTGTTATTATACATGTGTTATAGCTAGTAGCACCCAGACAGCCCCACCAGCATGTTAGGATTAAGTGGAGGAAATTACAGTCATCAAACTCTATAGCTCACATAAGCTCCTGTATGCTAGACTCTGGCCAAAGAACATCTCTTAAAACATATCACCTGTCATACTGCCAATTATAGGAACAACTTTGATGTACAGTTTTAAGTAATAGACATGGCATACTAGCAGACAGCTTAAGTATCATTTAGTGTTCACTTGCTTCTTTACATTCTCAACAAACTGTTACGCTCTCAAACAAACTGATACACCCAGACGGGTAATGCTCAACCATCAATGTTAATCAGAACAGAGAGACTTTATTTAGTACCAATCAAGGATGTACTCAGGGGAAAACCAACACGCTAAAGAGTAATAACTTTGGCTAAATGTTCTAGCATATTCTAAATTAACCATTCATATTAACCCTCTCAACACGTCATAAAATTTTTTCCTGTATACCATATACGACATATAATTTCAGTCTATACAGGTGTCAATTAGTACTCTTTGTGTATTATTATTACAGCTGTTATGTAAGGAGTAGACTAGGAAAACTATATATTGCTGGAAAGCTAACAGAATGGCCTTTCCAAAACAAGCAAAATAAATATCATACCATCAATCTGAGGACAGCAATCGTCATGGAAACCACTCAAAAACACATTTGCAACACTCCCAAAAAAAGTTTCACAAAAGAAAACATTTGGCTAGGGGCTGAGTTTTTTGTGTCATTTATCATAAAACTATGTAGAAATACTCAACCATACATACACAATGCTGGTATGCTGTTAGAATGACCAAAAACTAAAAATCAAAGCATGATTTCAAATAAGTTCTGTGTTGATAAACAAATGTTCACCCCAATAAACAGTTGTGCCCCCCTCCCCACACCTGTAGTTGTACTATTAAAATAATGAATATGCCTTGTGCTAAATGGCAAATTATTTTTCTGGATGTTCTCCACATATCAGGGAGTCAAATAAATCCACTTACTATGACTTGGGTAGAGAAACAGGTATCAGAGTATATAAAATGTCAATTTGGACCAGTGACCTATCTGACCTGACCTGGACCTCCTTATGCCCCAAGAAAAACAACAAGGAAGCATGCATGTAGAACTCATTAGACACGGTGATATCAGCTCATTTGATCTCAACAAAAACAGCTGGGTGTTTGCCTTGCTGTCCCTCAAGGATTTCCCTGTCATCACTCCTGTAAGCCTCCAACAAAATTATCCACCAAACTGTCTCTATTTCTGCTAAATTTACTAAATAAACCTGTAGAAAACTGAAGCCAAAACACACGCTGGAGGCCTCAGAAACAGGGCTCAAATGCTACATCCCTTCTGGTTGGTCAAAGATACAAGCATCCTGATTGGCAGACTCTGCCAAATTTACCATTTCACAGTAGTCAGTTTGAATTTCCCGCCGGAATTAAACCTGAAGCCACCATCGTGGCTTCTCGTGTCCTATGGGAAAGCCATGATAGTGGCTTCTCGTGCTGAGAGGGTTAATATCTAGAATGACAAGGAAAAAATCGATAGGAAATTGCAGGTACAAGCATCACTATGCACATGTGCTGCACTAATACATAATTTGTCGTAAAATTTGAAATTTCATTGGTGTGCATGCTTTTTAAATACAATTTATCAAGATGAGAATATGGTTTGTTCGTTCTAGTAGCAAATTACAATGCAAAAGTTATTACATCTGGATTATAACTTTATAGAAACGTAAACCAATACTTCTTCACTTTCCAAACATTTGTCAGGCACCCAATGTGTTGAGAGGCGTTCAAGGTTCAAGACAAGTTTATTGATACATGGCAGTGTTTATGACGCAAATCAATTTATGATTAGCTGCAGACTACTGGGGCAACAAGCTTCAATAATCTAAAGACAACCATACATAGATCAGACAGGCAAGTCATAACATCAAAGCAGCCTTGGGAACTAGGGTAATACTAATACAGAAAATGGGCAGGTCCCTAAAATACTAGTAGCTACAAAACATCCACTAAGGATTACAAATAAACCATGATAAAGCAATTGTTGGGAATGAACAGTTCTTGGTGGAAGTCAATGTGCAGATGTTGGCACATTGGCACAACAAATCTGTAGTATGCTTATGGCACACAATTAGACAGATTAGCCGAAGAGGCTCAGTGGGTATCACTCCACCGTAAGGGAAAGTAATGTTAAGTGCCTTTCCTAAGGGCACAACGTCGGGGCAGGGTATCAAACTTGGGATCTTTAGATTCCGAGCAGAACGCTCTACTGGTTACACCACACTAGCATCAATGTGAATCGTTGGAAATGTACTGGTAATGTGCAAAAGTCATTCATTCAGCCTAAAGCTGCACTGAATTTGTCAATGTGAAGAGCTGGTGACGTTGAACATGACAACCAATTACTTAGCACCAAGGACAGTTACCTGATTCATCACACCCTTAGTGCTGCCTTCATCTTTAAAACTCAAACCCAATTATTTAATCCAACTACTCAAAATAACAGAGGACAGTAAGAGGCAAACACAAATACCCTCTGCATATTTGGAATCCCCCATATGAAACCCAAGGCATCCAGCCTTAGTACCTGTAACTCTCAAAGTAGCATTATGAATGCTACAAAGATGTTTCTTCTCTAAAGGATTGTATCCTACAACACAAAAATCTAGAATTAACTAGTTAACTAATTGAGGAATTCTGACTTTTGTGACGATACTTGCAGACAAATTGGCAATTCTTCAGTCTGCAGACTGCCGGTAATTAGTTTGGATTCAAAAGAGCCAGGAATCCTGATGAAACAAACCAACATGATGCATGACTCTGAACAGGACGGTGAACATTCATTGATTCATTTTTCACCGGCCTTCTTTTTAAATCTAATTGTGAATACGTTGAATATGTCTGGGATATTTGAGAAGAAGAAAAAACTCCATTAATTTTCATCAAAATGTTCATTTAGACTTTTAGATTAAAAATCATACATGTCTACTAATCTAGCCATTCAAAGCTACATGTATAGTGGACATTCCCATTAAAATCCCTTCTTACAATTTCGGACCAAAACATGCAATGCTGAGCCACAATGCAGTGTGAAATGAGTCCAGATCAATGGTAACCTCTAGCTAATTCTATTCTAATTGAAACCCTGTGCTTGTCTCTCTGGCAACAAGCATCTAGACTGCCAATCTTTCCAGGCTCTGCAGAGCTCATTACCATCACGAGTACAGCCTAGTACCTGCCTCTTGAGTATGGCTTGAAAGGGCCTCTTAAATCCCCAGCTTTGATGTCAAGTTGCCTTCCTCTTGTCACATCTGTTCATATCCATTGCCCCACAACAAATCCATCCATTTCCCCACAACAAAGATAAAACCGATCAAGACCAATGAATATTTCAAACACGGGAAATGGGATGAAATGCTTCAATGTCAAAGTATGTTGCAACGGATAGTCCCACTATTACTCTTGACCTGCATCTTAAAATATTCACCTTATGCACCTTTTAAGGCGGCTATATGACTACATGAGACGTTATAGAAAAAATTCACAAAATTTGCTGATTTCTCTTAATTTATCTTACTGTAATTGTAATTGTAATCTAACGTTCACGAGCCAAAGCTTTAACACATTTGATTGAGCCACAGGAAATTGAAGCTCAACTGTGACACCTTTTTGCAAGAACAGGAATATGTCACGATAAGAAGGATGATCCTGTATAACAGACTCTACTTACCCATCAACAAGACTGCATTCAACTCTAGCCCTGCACAACATCAACTCATTTGCTTGCTACCAATGTAAAAACCATGGGGAGAGAAAGAGCACTTCTTTCACCTGCAGGAGATTGCTTCTCCGCGCACAACCAGACTGATGGATTTGTGGGTGTTACTTGCTCCCATTGAAAATCCTCTCAAGACTAGATTGAAAGACATTTAATCATGGCCCCAAACCATCAGCTGACATTCAGAGTCACAGGCAGGGATTGGGCAGGAAGTTAGACCTACTGTCTCCCTTGGATATCAGGCCTGTAGCTGCATGATAAACAGCTTAGCCTTCTCAGAGCTGCTCTTGGGCAGCTGCCTGGGAATTGTCTGGCAAAACATTGGCCAAACACGACTAATCATTTCAGTGCATAGCACAATTAACTGTACAAGTTTCTGTTCTGTAACTTTTCTGAAATGTAATTTACCCTTTCAGTGCATGGCAGAATTTTAATGTGCAAGTTCATGTTTTATAACTTTTCTGAAATGTAATTTACCCTTTCAGTGCATAGCACGCACAATCAACTGTACAACGTTTCTGTTCTGTAGCTTTTCTTACATGTATACCCTAAATTTTCCCAACATCTGCTAATGATGTGCAGTGCTATTACTCTACTTGGCTAATGAACACATCTAATCCTTTATCAATTTCTCAAACCAGTGTGTGCTATGTAGGTATCTCACATCAATTACATACCAAAATGTGACTAGCATAAGCCACAATATAAGAGGTACTGTAAGTAAAAATGCCTCATTCCCTTAAGCACTTAATCAGTTATAGACACTACACCAGTGTTTCTTTCCATAACTACTATGACTACATGTAGCTACAGTAACTGTAACTTGTTAGAGCATATTACAAAACATTTTGAATTTTTTTTGTATTCCTTTCTCATCAAAATAAGATACAGTACAGGGTACTTGAACACCGAAGTGTGCAATTGAATGCTTTGAAAAACAATTTAAGGAAAGTTCAATTTCAGCCACTTCTATATGATACTAAATGCTTAAGAGTACTCAAACCACTTTTAGACCATATTTGTTACTACTTGGCAGACCTGAAATGCCAGGCTGTATTGGGTGAAAAGGGTTATTAACTCAATATGATGCACCACTGAGCCAGCGAAACATCTCAACTTTCTGCCGAGTGGTGTGTAATTTTCCAACAAACTGAAGGAGGCATTCTGACATTCACATACGGTTGTAGAATGCAACAAAATACAGCTTGCTAGATTACTGCTAGAGATAGTGATTTTCGATTTTTGATTTCTGTATGAATTTTTGGAAAAGCCATATCTGAACATAGGTTGAAAGTGAGCTCATGTGCTATGACTTATTCATGATGCAATTACCACAAATTGGGCTGCTTAGCAAGAAATTGGCTAATATGACCTAATTGGCTGACAACTCAATATCACAACTATTAACCTCATGTGAATAGGAGAGTTACTAGTGACATGGATAGCATGGAAAATTGCATCAATACAGACTTGACAACTGGCAGGATTCCATAGTGTTAACAAGTCTATATATCCTGGTACTGGTAAGCTTATAATGCTACCAGCTCCAAATGCAGGAAAATTCAATGTCTATGGTACAATATGTCATCAATAAGTCCCTAATGCAAGCAAAGCACATAAGAGTACATGTACCTTAAGATCTTTTGAACTTCAGTTGATATCAACCAATTTTTGTCCATATTTATTCACGTTCCTGCAGCTGGATATCCCCATAATATTCCTACCATGCTCTATGTTACATTCATAGTCATACTCAAATCATACTCAGTTTTGTTAATCACCTTGGTGGAAGTAAAAAAAGGGACCAGTGAGAAATTTGAGATCCAATCACAACCCGCATCGTAAGAAGAATGTCAGTCAGTCACGACCGAGATAGATACATTATGATCATGTTTCCCGTCAACACAGGTAAGCTTGCATTTTTACATACCACAACCTGTCATCATGTTGCAATATGTCTTTTAAGATGCATACCATTTTTAGTCTGCTTGATCTTTTGGGGGAGCTTTCTTCTAGGAACCGCCCCAAACCCAAATCACAGTCATGGATTTCTCCCACCAGGTCTTTAGCATGTACTTGATGGCTCAGACTTCAGGTTAATGTATCAGACCAGGGGCTCTTCTGGGACACCAGCCAAAGGCCACTCCATTTCTTCTACTGCAGGCATTCTTAACACTACGACTTTTGGCTTCAGCCTTACATGTGACGTTTTGACATCAATTTGCCCCTCTAGGAAAGTTTTGCTGCCAGAGGTCAAACAAGGCCCCTGAAAGACAAGGACTCAGGTGGACAGTAATTCTCTCCATATTCAATAAGGGAAATTTTTATCTGACATCAGTAGACACTACGTCCTTAAGACATACATCTCTTTTATAAATAATATAAGATTTGGATTTCCCTCTTTCCCCAGAGACAAATGTTAAGAAATATCCCCCATCTACTTGGTACAAATGTACTTATCTCCCTCAAGTGGGAATGGGTTAAGCCCAGTGCTGATGTCACTCCACAGTTGCCTCCTGACCTCTGGCCTCCCATCCTCCTGTGAACCCACCTTGGGACAAGACTCTTCAACAGTTGGTTTTACTTTACAGTAGCTGGCAGAGATTCAAGAGGTGGAAGTAACAATTGTACGCCTGAGGAAAATCTAATTTTGCACGCAGCTACACTTTCACAAGGTATTTTGCCTGTGGATCAATTTCCATAAGACAAAATCAGGAACTATGCTAAAAATCCTGCTTGAATGTCAAAAAGCATCTAACATTGAAGATTCAAGGTGTAATCCATATCAAAGCTTACTCTAACAGTGTTGAGATTGGTTTGTTGCACAAATGAGAGCCATTTCCTTCTAGACTATTTGGGCCTAGTACATGTAGATAGAGGGAAAATTCTATTATTCTCCTGCAGTCCAATACCTCATTCTGCTCTACCTTAAAAAGGTATTCTGCTGGCAGTGACTTCTATCTGCCTTTGAACAGTGTGCAGCAAAGCGTACAAAATCAATTAACTTTCCTCAAATCTATATGAACATCTTATCAGAATGTTTGTGAAAACAATATCATATTACAGGTCAAGGTTATGGTCTCCTGGGTTTAAAAAGGTATGAAATGTGTCAATACCCATCCTATAGGGACATTTGTCAACACCCACACAGCATACCCTGACATTCGCCAACACTACAATCTACATTCCTAGTTTGGATTTCAATTAAGATACATTCAGTTGTAACTGTGCATTATAATCAGTCTGTCAGTGCAAAGTCAGCCTACACTCATTTGGCTCATTTACCCCCAATGTGACCCTCATGATGCCTCTTTGAACTTGTACCACCAAGTTCACTAACATGACCTGTTTGTAAAGAGAATCAAAGTCAACCCTCAGGTCCAGCTGCTTGGGCACACTGCCAAGGTTGGACAAGTCCACTAGCCCTATTGTCCAGGCCACTTTCCATTGAGTGCTATTTTGATATGTTAACTTTTTACAGTCATGACATCAAACAATGGTCAACATAGAAAAGTAGACACAATGATAAGAATTCTATTCTTGGAAGTGAAAATGCATATAACAGTGACATTTGGATTTTGGGCAAGCGAAAAATTGGTTCGGGCAAGTAATTTTTTTTTACATGCTTGCTCGATAGTACAAATGAATTTAACTTTAAGAAAACGTGTCCAACCCTGACTGCCTGGAGATGACCTGCACAGCCTCCCCCTGTCTCATTGATCTCTCCCCAGCCCTGGAGACTTGGCTGGAAGTACCATTCATCACTTCTCTGTGGGCTGGGGCAGGTCAGCCTTTCCTCTGGTGGCTGTGGTTATTATCCAGGAAGCCCTGCAGCTCCATATATTTCCTCATATCGCCCCAGGCTCTCTAAATGGGCACGCTGCACTCTGGCAGGATTGGGCCGTGTACACGGCACCGTCATGATTGGATGCAGTTTGCCTTGACAGCCAGCGATACAAAGTTGCCGTAACTGCCCGGCTGGGTTCTGCTAATAACAGTACTTCAAAGCGAGGAGGATACGAGCTAGCCATCCATTCTGGAGACATTTTCCAATATTGCCTGCTACTTGCGGCTGAGAATAATGATTTCATATGTGGGACTGGCCATAGTTAGAGATAGATGGCTGGCATAACATATTAAGTATTGTATGTGAAGGGTTTCAATGTATGTTCCAGTACCCTTCATTATATGGTGTCAGAGTTATCCTTGAACGGCGATATTTGCCTTTGATACAACATATCTCCAACGAAAATCAGACTTTTATACAGAAGCAGGCATGGTAGAATATTGAAATAACACTTGTAGCACAAATGATAGAGAAGTTAATATGGCATGTGGAAATTATTTTCTCTTTCAGTTTCAAGGCATCAACAATTTGACAGCATAATTATATTAGAACTGCATTATGCTTATCAACATCTTTCCAACTATTGATTACACAAACCCCTGAGGAGAATTTAATTAAGACCAAACAGGTTTGCATTACTTGGATAAGGATACAAAGTATACAAGTATACTTAACATAAAAGCTGGTTAACCTTATATGGAGTCTGTCATTTGTAGACTAAAACTGCCTTGTGTGAATTAATAGAGGCACATTTAGTTTGAAGAAATGAATTGCTTTTCCAGGGCAGGCGCACATGACTTGTAGTTTGTACATTGTACAATGAAGAATTTTTACCAAGAAATGATTAGGGACAACTTAGAATCAAATAGAGAAGGTACATTGTAATAAATCCTTCCAAATTCAATATTCTATCTCCTGATTTCCTAGACCCAATTGATTTGGCTTTATTCCCAGTTCAATCTGTTCTCCTCACATCCCGCATACCCTCCCCACACACCATCATCACACATCATCCTACCTCTGGTCCAGTCTCTTATTAAAGAGATAGCAGGGCTCCTCTGGTCTTGTGAGTGTAATATTTCACCTGTCAAGTGCTGCAACTTGAATCTGCAGACTTATAAACTGCTGTACTCAACTTTGACATGCATATATATCCCAAAAATCTCATTCATTACAATGTCAAGGTATCCTGTAAGATCAGAGCCTAGTGGTCATGAGACATAGAACTGACAAACATGAAAGCAGGAAGACTAGGTACATTTGTGCATGTACAGCAGAGGTCTAACTATCTAAAACATGCCACATTTAAGTTTTGAAATTCCTTACAAAAATTATGAATAAGAACATCATACTTCTATACCAGGATGTTACTAAAAGATTAAAACACAATTTAATAGACAATAAAATAAGCCTACACCATGTCCAAAGATGTACCATACATCATACATACATACATACATACATTATCAACACTATATGCAAACAGAAGTCATTCAAAAAATATTTTTAAAAATTAGTGATTTGCACTTTCCAGTCACCCCAAACTTTATACGGTAGTGAATTCAATGTGATTCAAACTTGAATTAGTAAAAGTCTGGTACTGTATCAACTAGGGGTGGGTACCGGTACCCACCCCTAGTATCAACATTTATCATTCAATAATCCAGTGGCAGCTTACTGAAGTTCAAGGCTCCTAAAAGGCATTGCTGCTGTCAGCACATACTGGGAAGTCAAAACTTCAATTTTGCAAGTCCAAATCCTAATATAAATTTACCCACAACTTTACTGCCAGTATCACAGTCAGATAAAGTTTAGAACCAATAGACCGCTGCATATTACTGTCAATCATCTTGAGTTACATTTAATTTGTTTTTATAGAGCGTAAGGCATATTGAATAGCCCCTAGGCACATTTCGGGCATACATAAATCATTACCTAATATCCTGGTACTTCAGTAATCTAGCACACAAGGGTAGTTTGATTTTGTATCATGGGACAAAGTCTACACACTTGTCCTTCACTTCTTTCTGCTAAGCTCAGCATATCTGATTTTCATGATAGCTTTAGCATATCTTTATATTTAGCTTCTGTAAATGCAAAGAGTAAGAAATGGTTTATCGAAGTTTGTTTGCAGCATGTCCATTGATGAAAGCTGACTGGAGCCAAGACAGGAACCAGGAATTCTCCTGACCAGCTTCTTTATCTAATTTGCATTGAGCTTGAACAGATTTCCTCCATGGATAGAAGCCAGCCTGTAGTTTCCAATAGGATGTTATTGGATTCTCCATCCACAATCAACTTTAATGTTCCAATAACCTACGCACTCCCCATTCCCACGCTTCTACCATAATGAAGACACATCGGTGCTCTTCCCTTTCAGGGCTTCTCTCAAAGCCTGACAACTGCTGTATATTGTGAAGGTGACACCAATTCTGGCTTCATATTCGCTAGGATGTGCCATAAAAAGTGACAAGGAGATATGTATTGTTTTAGATTGGCTAGGTCCGTAACCCTTTCCAATATCTTGCTGGTGACAGATAGGCTTGGGACCTGGGTAAGGCGGGCACCATCTGGTCAAGGTCAAAGTGAGCTCAGACAGGACAGCAAGTTGGCTACACCAACCTCACACTTGGATAGCCAGATGTCACCAGCAACACTTCAACTGGGAAAGGGAAGGATCAAACCAAGAATTTTAAGGTCATTTGGATAAGATGAAACTGCAAAAACAACAATGTTATAATGAGTGCAAAAAGGTTAACTAAATTTGACTAAATGCTTCAGACTGCAGAATTTCATTATCTTGTTTCATCGATATTCAAGAGGGTCTTCATGTGTGACCTTCATCAACTGCGTCAATATTGAACGGTTCCCCTTTCTGAAACCTTGCTTAACATTGGTTCAGAAACTTTCATCCAATTAGTTTCTCCCTGGTTGCTGAACGTTTGTATGACAATGAGGAAACTTCTCCTGAAGGTCCACATGACCTTGGGGGGGAAATCTATATCCTCTCCTCTTCTTCTGAATACCAAAAGAAGCAAAGCAATAATCCCATTTCCACAGAATTAAGTATCACCATGGAGACCACAATTATTAGATGATGAAAGTTAATGGTATCTGGTCTTGCACAGAGGTCTAACCTCCAAAAAGGCAATACAGTAAAGCCAGTTAATTGCACAATGGATCAACGCACACTTCTGTTAACTGCACGGAATCCCCAAATCCCAAACTGGTGTGGTCCAGCTAAAATGATTTAATTAGCATTATTGCACCAGTCGGATAATAATTGCACGAAATTCACTGGCAAATAGGCCGTGCAATTAAGCAGCTTCTACTGTAGAACTATTAGAAGGTGCGGCTCAGATAACATGCTGGCATCCTGACCTTCACATTATCATGGTGAGACTGAAACTAGAATTCTTTACTGACAAAATCATGAAGTGGTATGTACTTATATTGATTATCCTGTCATTGGTAACATCCTGCAATAATTTTTTTCTCCTGCTTTTCTGGAGATACACTTGTATTGTATTGATCTTTTGGTTTCTTTCCATCTCGGATTTCTGATCAGCCTTGACATAGGGGCGGAAGTGGCATAAATATTCAGAAGGGCTTAGTTCTCCAGATTGAGCATCTGAGCCCTTGTGTGGGGGAGTCATATATATAATTTTCAGTCCATCAGATGTGGACTAAAACAGTGCAACTTTTTATTGACAGCCTGATCACATAAGGTTTAAGCACAAATGCAGGTACTGTGTACAGTAATCAAAATGAGCATGGAAACGGGCCTATAACTTATCTCCATTTCTCAGGTAACAAGCACTAAACTTGAGGTCAAATAATCTTACCTTAAACTCATGACCAATAAAATGACTATTTTCCCATTTTAATCTAAGTTATCTTCAAAATTAGTTTTCAGGTGGAAGAACATCTTTTACAATGCACCATATCTAGCCCCAGCTTTTCATCTTCTCTCCTCCAATGTTGTAAAGTAGAGCCTACCTTTTTGCAGTAAAAAAACTATACTCTTTACAAGGCCATCTTGACTTAGATAAACCCGCAAAATCGGCAAAGCAAATAACTCTCCCAGCTCCATCCGTGCAGCAATAAAGTAGCAAGATTACAGAAATCCTGTCACATACGAGATTATGGTTTCAGGTGAAAATGCAGTAATTTTATCTCTTCAATGCACTAAGCCAGGCCTCCAGGTCTGCCAAAGGGCAGCACACACTACATGCTGTCCCATTTTGATAGTAATCTTCCAATAAGCAAGGTTGGTTACTTCACAATGCACAAGGTAACGTGGACTCAAATGGAATCTGGGCCCTGAATCACAGATAGGAGGAATCTTGGCAGGCAGACTTCGGGTCGCCTGGGATATTCTCCTCTAGTCACGTAGTACGAGACCTCCATTTACTGGGATGTCACAGAAGCAATTTGCCAGATCATGGCATCAAGCTATGGGGGAACCTGGTATTCCATAACTATTATGATAGAAACCCTTTCTGTGGTCCATTTGAGGACAGAGGAGTCGCAGGGTAGTTTCTGAAGCGCAGATCTTGCCACTTTGTTTTTTTTTTCCTTTGACAAGACGACAAATCAATACTTGAACACAAGATAGTACTGATTGGTCAATATGATCCTACGAGTTACTGTTGACGATTACATTGTATTATCTGTTATGTGATACCTAAAATACTCTATGTTTCCGATAATACAGCATAAAGTTGATCAATTTAAACATAATTGTATTGATAGAAACTGTCTCCAAAAGACTCTTAAAAACCGTTCCATAAATTCTTGGGATGTAGACGTAGTTGTCTGCTGTACAAAACATAATTGCTTTGAATAACAGCAATCCACTGAACTGTTGCACATTTCCACCTCAACATTGGCAGTTCAATGATTTCCAAGTTGTCCAATTTCATCCTCCAATACCCACATTCTTCAGATATTCTGACTTGGCTGACACAGATGCATCATCAACCTATACATAAAGAAGCAATACAACCCAAGCAAACGAAACCTAGTCAGTTTATGTAACAGTAGTCTCTATTCCCAAGCACACTTGCCCAACAGGTTGTCAACTAATTGACTTTGTCAACTTGTCATTGTCACCATACCAGGTCTTGTGCAGAGATTTCATAAGAAACCCGAAAATCTTGATACAACAAAGTGCTTCTGACAGGTACTGACTCAAAGACAAGTCTGATTTATTCATGGCGCACCTTCCCGCTTCATGGTTCAATTCTTCAGGCGTGTGACTGCCCCAACCTTGTACACATAAATCTGCTTCTCCATAAAGTACCTATACATCTGAAGGCCATAGCACATTGGCAAGGGATCTGGTCACTTTAGTCTTAGCATGTAAAATATGACTTGACTACATGCAAAAGTCTGAGCATATGTTCTGCTTTTACCGCCACAATAAAGACAGCCATCTCCTTGAGATGGACAATAAGGCGAGGACGGATATTTGTGAGCACTTAGAGTCAATGCAGTAAATCAGCACTGGTTTCAGTCATCTCAGTGTTTCTAGGAAACGATTTACCTGGTACGTGATCTCAATAATGGTCATGGTGGGATGCTGAGACCTTGTGAGGGTTTTACCAAGTAATTCCAAAGCCATACACAAAGTTTCCAAAGACTCATAATGTACAGTCTAGTACATGCATTGGCCAAAGTCCCCTTGACTCATAATGTACAGTCTAGTATATGCATTGGCATTCTGGGTCATACATATTGCTTTCAGTACAGAGATAGCAGACCTATGGCCACCTGCTAGCATTTGCACAAATGGAAAAACATACTGGAACATAAGAAGACAATGCCATAATCAAAATGGAAAGGATAGCAAAAGTATACATGTAGTGGGATTCTTTTTGTTTCATTCTAATCATACAGTATGTATCTAATATGTTTTACTACCTAGTAAGTCCATTACAAATTATCAGGCATTGAAGTCACTGATTCATCAATAGTTGCCAAGTTACATAGTTTATGCAGAACTTTCACAAAAACTGTGGATCTACGATTATGTACCGGTAGTGCAAAAAAAAAAAACACCTCATGCTGCCTATACATATATCTCTTACAGAAGACTGTTATCTATGGCTATTAAATTGCAAATATCTGTTGCAACATTTTGAAGTCTATAATTTTATCTATCACTCAAAGCAGTCGGGGGACAAGCAATATGTCTTGAAAGGGAATACAAACCTTTGCTATTCCCTTGAATCTTAAGATTGCACCATCATGCTGACCTTGCTGTTTGAAATCCAGCCTACACATACGTTTGTACCCTGCGGCAACCTTTTAAAACTGCAGCATGACTTTCTATCGCTGACTCACATCTGCAAACCGCCAAGTTTCAAAGATGCCGTATCTCCAGGAAACACTCCGTTATCCCCAGCTTATCGAAACTGCACAGATCAGAGAACCGCTTATGTCTCCATGGATAACTACACATACCACAATGCTCATACCGTGGGAATTGGCACTTACCCTTGGTTTTCATTAGCTGTAAAAAAAGAAATGACCCATTTATTTCTCCAGCAATGCCAAGAACATTTAAGTCTACTACTTGTTGCATGTTTATTGACAATTTGCAAGTCCTAGAGGGGGTGAACATATTTGGCAGCAGGCCTGGTCTGAAGTTGCCTGGGGAGGCGGATATTTCTGTTTCTCCTGTCTCTGGCCATTACCCTAAATATACCACAGGGTGATCATTATAAACACTGTGTCCAATGGCTATGTCTTTCAATAAAGTAGCCAAATCACATAGTGCACTTGGAAAAAGCTTGCTTTCCGAGAAAACGAAGGGGGATGTACAAGTATTACTATCATTTCCCTTCTCTCATACTGAAGGTTTCCTTTCCCATAAATGTTTTTAAAACCACAAGACTACAGTGCTCTAAGAGCCGCCTGACACAGATAGGATGGACCACCTGATATTGTTTGAACCCAGGGACAGAACCTCTCAACACCACCACTCCAGTGAGTGCAGGGTATGCTGGCTTTCTATGGAAGACTCTTGAACCCTTTTTGTTAGTAAACATTTCAAACTTAGGGAGGGCAAACACCTGGCACACCAGCTACTTCAGCAACTACTCCCCCCAAGACAAAATACCGTTGGGAATAGAAATGTCTAACTACTCTTCCATAGCCTGGACACTGTTTAAAATTTCATGGCCTGAATTTAACTTGGGAGGTTTGTATATATATCATATATTGCTGTTTCAACACAAACATCATAGATTTGCTTGAGTCTACAGGTCTAGTGACCCTATGTATGTTTTTCTGTATTTTCATGGGATATTTGTTATGATGACTTGACCACTCATTGTGAGAGAGATATAGTGACAGGTATGTAAGATGTTGATTACACACAAACTTTGACAAAGGAGATGTTTTGGTTTCAGTGAGCAGTCGCTCAAGTTCTTACATGAATGGTATGTCATGACCATAAAAATAGCAGGTAAATGGTACCCGGTATCTATATCCCAACAAACCTTAGAGTTCAAATTGTCAATGACACTCACCAGGGCAGTGCATGAATCTAGTTGTTTTATGAAGGAAGTCTGACATTTACTCATTGGCCATACAACCTTTATTGCTTGTTTATGGAAACCCTACCTCCTTACAGTATGGGAGATAATATTAATACATGTTGCTATAAACAAATGGGAAACAAATGCATGATGAAACTTACCTTCTGAGCACAAATTTACTATAAATCTCACACATGTGAATAATACAAAATGCACACATGTACAAAAAATGATTCATGTGACAAAACCAAAAGAGGTACTAGAAACTTTCTCACCTGAAGATTCCTATCCTAACTGCTAAGTCTCCTGAGCGTGGGCCCCTGAGTGCAGACTTCCTCCTTTCAAACTTGACCAAGGAAAGTCTGGACTGGATATAGGAGGAACACACTTCTGGGATCTGTACAAGGAAGGAAAGATTATAATTGTTAAAAGTTGCACTGACACATGTAGGGGTAATGTGGTTCTGTTTGCCCAAAGTATGTCCCCACCCAAATGATCAAATATCATTCTACAGGAAATGATGTCATGGCCACAACACCTACTCATGCAGAAACTCCTGACATGTTATCATTATAATCATTTACAAGGTCAATATTGCAAATCATGCAAGTGCTCTTTCACTTTTACTTTGTCAACAACTATAGCAAAGCCTCAAATTCTGCCATGTTGATAATTACAAAGAATTGTTCACCTATCATGCTGATTGTGATTATGATTAGTGGGTAATCTCATTTGAACAGTTTTTATCCTTCCCCGGAAACAATTCTAAACACAACTGGAAAAAATCATGTTTAAACGTGCCCCTTCAGTAACTGTGCAAAAAGAAGAAGTGAAACTTAATGACTAACACAGATAAAAGACCAGAAGAACCACATTGTTTTCTAACAATACACATCTATACCGTATACGTGACATCATGAAACTGAAAGACAAAGTTTACATTTGTGGTGTTTAGAAATCTGAGCTATTGGGCTGTTAAGGGAGGAGTATGTCTGCCTCAACAAGCAGAAAATACTTTAGGCATAACACATTTCATTTCTGTAGTCTGGCTATATCATGCAGTGCTATGTCCTCTTGAAAGAATGTATGAGGGACTTTATACTTATGCACCAACCATGCTGGTATATCCCAAGGCAAAGAGGTCATAAAAAGCTATGAATGAATAAAAACTTGGTAATTCATCTTAAATGGGTTTATCCATTCTTCTCTTCTTGGGGGAATTGTAGCTTGTTATTTGCAATACATGTACTATAATAGAACAAGTAGATTGGGCTAGAAAAAAAAATATGGTGGAGTTTTTATTTCCATATCAACAATCATTATATAGAAATGTTCACACTGCTTTCTCTTCATCATGTAGTAGTCATCGTCGTCATCACCTTTCGACTTTTGACACCATTCAAATTTTCATAACAACCTAAATAAATACTGAAATACAAGCCCTTTCTACCAGCAAAATACAAGTTTAATCAATAAGCAAGAAACTACAGCATAGACCATGCCTCTACATTACACCATCATTACCAGGTGTACTTTCATTCATTGACTTGGTAATTGCCAAACTCAGTGCCCTTCTTGGTAACCTGCCATTAACGGAGACACAAGGGTCATATTGGGTTGACTTACCTGATGATTACAATACCTCACACCAACACCCTGAACACCTCTACCCCCTTAATGGTCCCCTAGTCATCAACAACAATTATACTCCTAGGTATATTTGAACCCAGGTTATGAGAATTTCTGTCTTGAACACCTGCTAAATTGTAGGCGAGGCAATAAAGGGGGGCAATGAGGTCTCGCCAGGTCAAGCTTCATCATTGCCTTTTATTTTTATCTTCTAAAAGGAGATCAAGACCACACCATTAAATGCTAGATTACATGTCAATCAACGCCAGACTAAGTGGGTGAGTGATCTCAGGGTAAGCCAAGTCTGAGCTTTAAACCTATTCTCATGTCAAATGGCACACCTGACAAACTAAAACAAACTAATGTGACAAACTTGCCGTCAGAACACCAAAAAATGTCAGTCTACTTGAATCAATAGGTGGTAAAAAGATAAGGCATGTTGGTTTTGGCAAATCAGACAATCAGAAAAGGCATTGCTCCAGTTCTTAACCTTGTAAGTTGTACATGCTGCCTAACCCATAACCAATAGATTCTAAGTCTAAATGCAACCTCAGCAAGGTGGTTAGACAAAAAGCTTCCTGGCTTAAGACAGAAATGCTGATTTACAAATACAAATAGTGCATTCTTTATGCAGCAACATAATACAGGTATTCAATATTGTTCCTATTAACACAAAGACACATATGTAAGGTAAACAATAATCTACATTCTATCAACATTTACAACAAACAAAGTGATTACAGAAGATTAGGAAATTTGTGCCTTCTTGCAGCCTGTATGGATCCAGAAGCAGGTGTTTTGTATATGGATGACTGGGGCCTGTACATGAGCTACAGACCTGGCTAGAGAACCTGGCAGGATCAATTCTACCAGACATGTAAAACAGTCTGCAATTGATAATTTGTAGCACTGGATATACATTCAGCAAAAACAAGCAACATCCCATACTTACTCCCATTAAAAACCATGAGATGTTGACATGTCCGTGTGGTATTCATAACAGTGGCCCATGACCTTGGCAGTGGTGATGAGGTGATGTGATAAGGTGTAAGGTTGCACCATACCTAATTGATCTGTCTGGGCCCTGGAGCAACATCCCCTATAACCAGCCAAGTGTTCCCTATTGACATCTATGTCGGGAGGTATGGTTCAGGCATGCTTAAAATTGGGCCTACCCAGCATTTCTTACACAACTGGGGACTATTCTGTTGCCGACAGAACTGCCTACTGTGATAAAGCTGGACAAAAATTGAATAATTCCTTTGTGACGTCAGGAATAACTGATCAAAGACTTCTTCAACAAATATATGTACAGTAAAACTTTAATCCAGCATTAGTCCCTATTGTCAAAATGTGCCACAAAAGAGTTTTGCACCTAAATATGAAGTAAAGATGTGTTTCTTTCACACTGCTAGAGTATTATGTTCATAAAGATATAACCTTAAATTCATTAATAGCTAAGTGTACAGTACTACCTACCTACATGTATTACCCTCTACTACTACCAAGTGTACAGTATACTCCCCCAAGAAATCTCAAACTATTGACACACTCACTCTGAAAGTCACACAACTAATTCTTCTCTAACAATTGTCCATTTTACAAATCAACCTTTCAGCCAAGATGCCCTGGGGGCAGATGAGATGAAGAGTTCCATTGACTGGGTGCAGACCACCTGAGATCTGTATTTGTTCACTTGTGGTTCAACAACATCCTTGAAACCCAGTGGGTCTGGAGCCCAGGAGTTTCTGGAGATGCCAGGAAACAAGAAGAGACAGCTGTATTTGAAGATTTCCTCCCTGGTGCTTGTCTGTTCTGCTAAGCAAATCTCCAAGGCAAATGTAGGTCATGCACCTATACAGGTGTACAATTCACAAGGAACACAGCCAATTGGTCTTCAGGGAGGCCAGGCATAGGAGACATAAAAACCTAGAGGCCACTACAGTAATACTTGTTAATTCCTACATGGAATCACTACAATATATCCAACATGTGAAAGATAATTATAACGTTAACTTAAGTTTATCAAAAGTTTGCAATTTTCATGCAATATAGACATGCTTCTCAATAAATATTTGGAAACCATGACCAAAAACAATGTATTACAGGCAAATGAACCATTATCATACTTCCAAAATTAAGGTTTATGGCTTGCTTGTTAGCCAATGTGCACAATCTTACACCTGTTCACATGACTATGTATAAAATCTCCATTGACCCGCTGCTGATGTGACCTTTGCCCTTTCCCCATGAGGGACCTAATGGCTTCCTGGGTGTTCCATGGCTGAATGGTCATGTCAGTCACCTTGTCATGTCCTGTCTGACTCATCTGCCATGACACATGTAGTACCTGTCCTACCCACAAAGGTGGGGCTTGCCTCAGGTAAACACAAATTCATATATGTATATGTAAAGAGCGCAAATTATGATGCATTATTGATAGGTAAATATCTATTTTTCACTTTCAAAATCCACACACGCATTTCAAGCTAATGTCAAGAGCATATGGCATAGGTTGTAATACTACAACTCACGGTCAATAGCAAAATAAAAACCTTTTTGAGCTATAAAGAAAAACTAAGCCTGTATCGACTCTCCCAGACTGAAATAGCCAGCCGTAATATAGCTCCCAAGTCTCTTCTCTCCTCTTTGCAAGAAGAGACTCGGGAGCTATATTACGGCTGGATACCAGGCTAGACTGAAAAGGAGCAAGTTTCAAGTTCTGGAGTGTATTAACCCCAAGATCCTAAATTATATACCCAATCACAGTGAGGGGGGAGGGGCAGTGAAGTCTTCTTGACGTTTTCACTGAAAAGTCCACAAATCCCTGTAAAACCCTAGGGGCCTCTTTCCAAGACTTCCTTCAGAAGTGACCATGAGGTCTCCCAGATGGCTTCCCTTGTCCTGTCTGCACCTGTCAGTAACAAACCAACTCCCTGCCTGAGATATTCTGACAGCCTGTCTATCAGGACAGTCAGGATATTGGTTTTCAGTTTGCTATTCACTGCTAATCTGTCCGGGAGGGACCAAAACAGGAACCTAGAACTTGTGTGGGTGGAGAGATAAACAAGTACTATTGTGCTTACAGCTATGGATGTTATGCCAATCCTTCAAATGTCTTTGCCATTTGCAAGCAAAAGTAGAAAGCACAGTTTCAGAAATACCTAACCTAATACTGAGCCTTGAAAGCGCCCAGGCAGACATGTGCCTGTATGACATGTTCTAAAAGTACTCAAATCTACTCAACTGAGGCAGCAACAGGTGGAGACAGGGACAAAGACACGACCTGTCCCTTTCCTGACCTTGCTCAAAAGGATTCATCAATGTTTTGAATCTCTGCTACTTTTAAGACTCTCAGAGGAAAAAACACAGGAAACTAGATGTAACAGATGTGGAATGGTCTGAAATTTCAGGAGGGGGAGGCACAGGTTGCTTCCCGGCTGGTGGTCTGGTCCCTGCAGCATTCCTAAACTTTACAAATAGCAGCTCTCTACTGAGAATATACTGATCTCCGACAGGCACTGATGTTTACAAAGGATATCCAGCTGCTTGGGTAGTCACAAGGTTTTAGTGACATGAGCAATGCTGATCAGTCAAGGGCGTTCCACAACCTCTATTCAATGGCACCATTGTACAACCAGTAAAGCACCTGTTCTGAGCCATATAGCGCCTGTCTCTATACTAATAGTGAATAATACACCTCTAATGCTAGTTCACCTTTATCCACAGGGTTGCCTACATCCATTGTTTGTGAAATGGGGTAATTACGGACATCAAATGTATGGATGGTGGTTTCAAATTGCAATTTTTGGAAGATGGTTTAAAACCACCATCTGTTGACCTGATATCGCTAAATACTATGATATTAAAAGCAACAGATAAAAGCTACCCAAGGGATAAAGTTGAACTAGCATTAACAGCAAACTTTTATCTTCCATTCAAAACTGAAGCTGACATGACACCGAAAACAATCACGACATCATGCTAAGATAGATGTAATTGCTGTGTTCAACGACAAGCCGTAAATAACTCTAGGAAACTCTGTGCCCAACAGATATGAACATCAGAGTTGGCGGATCTCCAACAAGGTTCATTTTGTAGTGCTGCATTTTTTGAGCAAATATTTTCCCGTGCCCACCACATTCTCCTAGCATACAGAAAACAACACACAATAAAGACTAAAGATGGACACTTGAATGGAATTTCCCAAGAGTCATGGTCAAATTCTGCTACGTGAAAATACTCTATGCTCAACCACTTACTAACATCAATTAGCCAAGCATGGTGAAATTTGGAGGAAGACAACTTAATTTTTTCCATCTCCCCTTACAAAGCAAAAGGAAGCAAAGCCTCGCCCTGCATTGATTTCTGATGGCACTAACATATGGGCAACAGGGAGAAATAACAGGGTGCTCAGAGACAAAGGGATGACTTTGACCTTAAGATCAGGCAACCTTGTTATCCCTTGCTCCCGCCTCTGGGGCTGACTAAACTTTTGTTCCATGTAACCAAATTTGGCAGTTGTGCCAAAGTGATAAAGCTCCAACAGTACCTGATCGTACCAGGGGTTGGGGCTGCTGCCAAATTCCCTCTTAGTCTTACATCTCTCATGTGAAAATATTGGAAAACCCTTTGTTAACCTTCTTCTCAATGTGAACTTATCAGTATCCACAAAACCTGGGTATGTTACAGTCAGTCTGGGGTTAAACTTTGGTAAGAAATTAGAAACATTCCCCTACTTACACCATTTACCCAGGCTCTAAGGCATGATAGCACCAGCAGCCTCATATCTAACCAAGTGCGTGTAGCTTGCATCATTCCCTCTACACCATTAGATTTTAGCGGATACCAGGTTATTCCACATCTAGGATATACTGATTCCCCTTAACTCATGATTTTGTCATGTTGCCTACCTGTCTTTCCAATTACACTTGCACAAGTATAGATCTACAATAACCCAAATACAGATGGACAGGACATTGTAGGCTAGAAAATCACATCAATCAGGTATACCCATACTTCGTAAATGTGTCTCTGGGCATGTCTGTGTCAATCTTACGTTTGAAATCTTCTCAATAAGACAGAAATTAACATCAGAAAAGTACCATAAAATGGCACTGGAATTTTTTTGGGTGTTCTTTTAGAGTTTAGAGTATATGGTCTGAAGACATTAAATGCACACTGTCTGTGGACATATGCATGATGATGAAGACTATAAAAAGACAGTTTTATGGGGCATTCCATATCAGTTCCATTCAGAGAGATAATGACATCTCCTCCCTTCAGCCCGTTAATGAGTACCCTATAAACTAACTCCCTGGTGTTATGAAGTGATGAGCGCTGCCTGGCAGTAGTAGTTAGTGCAGGAGGGCTTCACAACCCATGAAGTCCATGACCCCAGTCTAATTACAACCTTCTTGTCTGAATTATCTGGTGTAAATCAATGCTGTGCACCTCTAAAAAGAGGGGTTTAAAAGTAAGGGCCTCTGCCCCTATCAAATGAAAGACAAGTCTTGAGTCATTTAGGCCACACCGATTTAATTTCTTGGTTCGCGGATTCGCTCGCTCCTATTTTTTGGAAAAAAAAATAAAAATAAAAATGACCACTCAGCAAATTTTCACCATTACTGAAACCATTCACCAACTTTCTGGTGTAGCAAATTGGCCTTTATATTATAAGCTCCTTAAAGTGTGGGTACAGGTGCTGTTACTGTACAAAAATAGTGTTTTTGTACTTTTTTCAAGCTGAAAACTGTTTTTCTTTATGTTTTGGATTAGCCGTTACCTTTACCACAACCATTTTACAATTTTTATTTTCATTTTTATTTCGCCCTCTCGCTCCATATTTTTTATGAAAAAATCCGTGAACCAAGAAATTAAATTGGTGTGGCCTTAGGATGTAAAAATATTTTCCATCTATATAGTACAGAATGCCTTTAATTATGTACATGTCATACTCTCAGAGAACATGCAGCTCTATATGACATAATCTGTCTTGTTCTTTTCCATCGGTGAGTTTGGGCCCAGCTGTTCGAATCCCCAGTCAAGTATAACTTCCTAGAGTTTGCTTGCCTGAGTACTATCCTCTATAGTGCTCGCTGGCTCAATACTTTCGCTAGGGTGGTTAGCAAGAGAAAGTATCGAGCCACTGGTCACTACAGAGGATGGTACTCAGGCTTGGAGTTTGGTAGCACAGACAACTTTTTAAGACTTGTAAGTTGTAGGTAGCTAAGGCAGCTTCACCGACTAACTCTCAACCACAGATGAACTTGCCCGTGACTTACTCCAAACCATGGGTCGCTTTGAGTGGGGCTTATGGCTGATGCTGCAGTACTAGCTAGTAGCAATAAAATGTGGTTGTCAGACATGAGATGCTATCTTCTGTAACTGTGACTCGTTATGCTGGTTTTACGGGGATCTGACGTGCTGTTTTGGTTTGTCGTTAATGTGATGGCTGCAATAATCCTTTTTGAGGAACCAGGCTGTGAGATTGATGACAGATAAGAAGGTGTAAAACTACAAGTTAGAGGTGTTACTCTTTGAGAAAAAGAAAGCCGATGATGAAGTACACTTAACTGATACATCTTCAAAGTGAACATAGACTGGAAGGGGTCCTATAAAAACTCAACTGAAAGCGGAGTTTTGCTGATATGACTTACTTTCTACAGCTATATATTCCACATGGAAAACACATTACACTGTGCGTGCACATTCAAATACAAGGCCAATTACATTTATCCCTGGCTAAATCCCTGCAGCTTTTCCAAATAAATCTGTCACCAGAGCTCAGTATACATTTCCACAATATCCCAACTGGCTTGACCTTCATGTCTAATGTATACATGTCACTCCATAGAGCCAGTGATCCATGTTACACTCCCTCTTTCTCCAGGGATGTCATCAGACTGCCAATCATTTCCTATGACAGTGAATTTCCAGGCAAGTGTCAGCTGTACAGAGAGGTAATCTTGCCAAGCTTAGGCTACAGGACTGGAGTAAGAACATTTAATCCTTCTGTTATATGCTGTGTGTTGAAAAGACATGAAATGATATCAAAAATAGTTTGTTTTGTAATTATCAAGGTATAGATGACTTAAGTGTGATATGAATGAATGACTGAATGACAGGTAGGGAAATACTTCATCAAAAATTCTTCCCTATGGACCAAAACCAGCATAGCTGTTAAACAAGCATTGCAGATTACCTCATCCAGGATTTTATTGTAAATCAGTTTTGCATTGTCTATGACCAGAGGGAGGTGTTTCATTTTCCTTTTGGGAATCCACGGCAGACAGATACATGCATAAAAGCATGTGATCATAAACCTTATCGCAAAAAGTCTATCAAGATGATAATAAGGACCGTAACATACTTGCAGTAAATTATCATTATAACCTTTACAAAGGTGATTTGAATAATACAAAACCAGCATACCATTTTCTGTCTAATATTGTAATTGAAGTTTTGTAACACATTCAGTTTCAGGTCAAATTTGAAACATATGTAGGTCAGATTTGAAAATATATGTTAAACATGTAAACCTATGGCAATACATACTGTGAAACTGAAGTTTCCCCAATCAGAATTTACTGTCAGTAATATTTGCGTGGACTGAAGACAAGTTGTAAGCAATGTCTTATAACACTTATCAAATGATTTTTATGTATCATCATGCCCTGTATGTACTTGGAAGAATTCAGGGCTGTAGGATGCAGAAAGACCAATTGATGGACTATCAAAAGTATCATGTTGAGTGATAGGATAGCTGGAGAATGTCCCTGTGTGTGTGGTTACAAGAATGACAGAACAAAAGCGTCAGTGTTTGACCAGACATTGTGGAACACCTGCCAGGCCTGACCAGCACCATTGGGACAGTGCACTTGTGTCCACACAACAAGTGGAGCATCTCTGAACAACCTGATCATGGAAAGAAAATGCCCCCCCTCTAAGCCTAGGCAATAATCACACTTCATATACCAGAGCAGTTTATGTCTACTAGTATTCACATCAATTCTTGCACATATGGCCCTGATTTCAGTCCCAGGTAGGTTCAAATGGGCTGCCTGGTGGGTCCCAAACTATGAATCTATATGGGGATGGGCAACAGCTGTACTAGCCTGTAGTGATTCATTGCTACTATCTGTATTCTGTAGTGTAGACCTGTTAAATTGTGTTGAATAAAACCATGAATACCAGATTGGAACTGGGCAAGCAAAGATGCAGGTCAAGTTCTAGGCTTACACAGACACACACACAGTGTCAGACACATTTTCAAAGTGAACTACAAATTCTCCAAGGCAAGTAGAGGTTGGGTTGCGGGGACAGTGCCTCTGCTTGGAGAAAAGAAACAGAAACATGCACTCACAGTGACATTCAGATATCCAGCTCTGGGATAGACAAGCATGTAGCTGAAGGCTTCAAAAGGTGGTCCAGACAGTCTGTAAAGTTTCTCCTGGGCAGGTCTTCATCAGAACATCATCTGCTGGTATCAACTAGCCCCAGGCTGGGTCAAAGGTGCCCACAAATTAAACACAGCAAGCTGAGAATCGGCATGGTTGGAGGAGAAGGCACTGAAATGCCATTACCTAATTTCCTGTTTTCAAGACTCAACATACATAAACTGCTACAGTATGCCTGTAATAGTACACTATTTCATCAAGTTCATGTTTTTTTTAAACCTTTGGAGATTCCAATCCGTGAACTCAGGTGAAAGGCATTATTAATGGCCCCACTGCAGTGTACAAACCAATGGAAAACCAGTGAATCTTAATCCAAAACAGTTGCCATCTACTAGCCAAACAAGACTATTATGTTAAGCACATGGCCCTCGCTAAATCACTGCAGGAGTTCAAGTTCGCTAATGCTGGCCCTAACTGAGATTGATTGCCCATGTGTCCCAAGGCAATATCTTTCAAAGTCACTAATGGTAATTGGCAAATGCACTTTTGCCCCAGTGCAGGCTGATCAGAACCCTCCTTATTCATTAACACTAAACCCACTCATGATCCTGCTGCTGTTGTTTATAGGCTTTACTTATCAGCATGATGGAGTTTCAGTAAATTTTGCGCTCCGCAACGTCGTGATAAACTTGGAAACTCCACAGCTAATAGTGGATGCAGGACACATGCCACCATACCAAAAAAGCATTTACTATTTAGTCATTCATCATCATCAACTTCTATTGTAAAGTAAACACACATCAATCTGTCAAGCTATGGTTTGCATAAAACCACAGATTGTCAGCTTTAAAGTTTAAGTCTTAAGACATTGATAGTACATGTTTTTTTCTCAGAGTTCTCTCCAGACAAGTTCAGTGAGACACAAGACAACCCATTGAATGATGTACCAATCAGATAACAGATTGGCCATTCGATTTCCAAAGTATCTTCCTACTGGAATCCAAAGTAATGTTGAATTCCCTGTAGGCACCAATTCCAAACCCAGAGAATGTGGACAGAATTCCCAAACACAACATCACAAACATCACAGGTGGCTAGATGACAATGTTTTTGTTGTCTCTGTTGTTTTGTCATTGTGCTGCTCCTGCAGAGAAGAGCAAGGCACACTACATGGGGTAGACCACAACCTGTTTAGTGTGTCTACCCAAGGATACCAGCATTCCTATCTCTGCTGTTGCCCTGGGGGCTAACCAGGGAAGCCTACTACAGATGTACATTGCTCTGAAAAGTACTTTGCTTCATCTCAGCCAACTGTACTTTTTTCTCTTAAATCACCATGTATCAAAAGTTAAAACTAGCAGCTACTTCCTATCCCACCCTTTCCTCTATCGAGAATTATAACCTGTAGTTGCCCCAAAAATTGACATCTCCAATCCTTTCATTACATCAATGTATCACATTTCACACAGTGCCTGCATACAGATGGAAGGTTGTCCCCTAATAACCTTGACACACCTCAAGCCTTTGTGAGCAGCCTGTAATCCTATCAGTAGTGCCTGGGTCCTTTCATACCTGCATGAAATATGAATTGTCCTTGCCCCAGTGCCTTACAGCCCTGTCAGAATGGATTATAGTGACATTTCCTCATCCCTGCTGCTCTTCCATCTGTTAGGTTCCACCCCTAGGGATTCACAGGTGTGAAAACGTCTGTTCCCATGCTTCATAAAATATTCCTACTACATACATACCACAATGAAAACTGGCTTGGTCAGTTTGGTTATTGCTGGGTACTGCAGTGTCAATATTGGTTATGAATATAATAAGATAACAGGCTTTATGACTGGAATATTCATAGAAGTTCACAAAAACACATGTGGCATAATTTTCTTCTGTTATAGCGTATAAATTATATGGCATGGTAGAGGTTTAACTTACTAATATATATAACATTCTTCAACTTGTCACTGCTTTGCTTGTTGATAAAAATGTATTCTACACAAGATGTTCTACCAGAATGTTTTAGACTTAAAGACCACCATCTTTTATCGCACCATCACTGTGTGTACCACTTTGCCATCTCAGTTGCCTGTGTTATCTCTACATCCAACCAGCGTGACCTCCTCCACTCTCACCCCATCTGTTATCATTTGGAAACTTCCAAACCACTTTGAGGACCAAACATTATCACAAAACTGCTCACATCCTGAACTTTTACTTTCATCTCAGCGTCTCTCTCACATCCTCCGTGATTATACTTTCATAAGGCACGCATCAACGCTTTGAAGTAAAACAACAAAGCAGGGATGATAACAGAAGCTGCAAATCACAGGTTATTTCCCAGTACAATACGCTATTTATGAGTTATTGCATTGCTATTTTATCATCCAATAACGGCCAGCATGTTATCTCACTGTTACACTACTTCCAGTGTGTGATAGAATGCACATGGGATGCTCTGGCATCATCAGTTAACCGGTAGTTTGATTGCAATTATCAGGCTTATATATATGAAATTGTAATGGAAAACTTTACATTCATGGAGAGGAATGTTTGCAATCCCCATGTGGTGTACCCTTGGGTATAGTGATGGATCTCTTGTGTTTGAACCAAATAGAATTATCAAAGATTTCCAATGGTAATTGGATCATGGTGAAACACTGAAGGGTAGAGAGAAGAGTTATAAGTTGATTAGCCTGAACTGTGGTCTATGATCACATTAGCACAGGTAGGGTACAGTCCATTAATCACCCACATACACAGGCGCTGTGGTAAATTCTGGACCTTAGACTTCACGGCACCACTAACAAGATAAGTATGGTTTACAACTGCATAAAAAAGTACCGCACTGTCCGTCTTCTTTCCTCATTATTCCGGCTAGAGTGGTTCCATATGCAATTATTCATGGCCATTAAAGATTTATTGCTTCCTGCTTTTCAGCAATAAAACTATTAAAATCATCTCATACTCATAATTGAATATTCAAGCAAATTAAGCTCAATTCAATATGTGATTGAATTGAGTGATGGCTATATAATTTTCCATACATCTGTGTGTTCTACCCTGGTATTGCTAACATGTAAGTTATTACATTCAGCTGTTGAATAATGCACTACTGGGGGATAATTTCAGCATTGCTGTGTCCCGCTCATGCATTTTGATACACTGACACACTAAAGGACTGAATTGTACACCATACATTCCAGTATGTAATAGAATTTATATCACAATACATTACATTGTACCAGACCCTGCATAGACTTTGAAATGACACTGAGACAGAATGGATTATTATGTATTGCTCAAAACTTGGCAACATCACAGTCTTTTTCATCATATTCAATATGCATCACCTATATTTTCCCTTGCATAATAACATTATTCTACAGAGACGTGGCCCAATTTATGTGACACTCCATCAAACACAGCAATATCAGTATTCCGTACAGTGCTGTAAAATACATTGATCTTGAGCAGATTCCAGAGCAGTACTAACAGCAACGAGACCACACACTGCCCAAGACTGAGGCATGTTCTCATTATAGGGAACCAGCAAAATCTGAAAAAGAGTCTCTTTCCATACATAACATTGTTTTTTATACAATCAACTCAACACTTGTTATACAAAGCCCCCTCGGTACCAGCTGCTATTAGGGTTTGACGCATGTTTAGGGAGGGGATAGTGGTGAGGAATAATGCAGCCCCAGGTTACAGGGCAAGGGACAACACACATAACAAAACTGCATTTGTCTGTGGTCTGAAAACTGGTGTTGTGACAGGTGTGCCTTGACCTGTTCGGTTCCACTATGGCTGCATGACACAAAGAATGAACACTTGTCAATCATATTTGACAGCCTGTGGTTTCTATGGGTCATACTGTCTTAGAAAAGGTACAGTCTCCCTCTGTTATGGTTCTATCTAGTTTATTCCATAGTTAGCTAGGCCTCTGCCAGCTTACCAGCATGGATGATCAATGTATGAGATGTTCCAGCATAAGTGGTACGAGCACAAACTCTTTCGTCACGGATCATAAAAAAACAAATGACATTTGCTATATATTTTCTATATCTATGCTGTTACTAACACATCAGCTTAGCAGCTGTGTTGAACAACATCCACATTAGCCATATTTCAGAAAACTTTTAATTCCAAATTCTATAAACATCCACAAGACATGATATCACAAGTCCACTGTACTGTATACGTGTAGGGTCACAAAAAAAACTCATTCTTATACAGCTCACACCGTACCAGTGACCTGAATCATAATCCAATGCTGTATCCTAAGTACTATACAATATTTATGTTGCACACTACTCCTGTTCCTATCTCATCTGGATCATGCAAGGGTGGCATATTTTTATTTCCCCAGAGTGTTCAACTGACCTATTTAGTGAGATAATCTGTCTGGTGATTCTGCATGCCAGCAGATCTACAACAAGCTGTGCTGGACCCCAGTCCACTACTCACCCCAACACCCAGGGAAACACACAGGTCTGCAGAAATTCCTGCACCACCTGTTTTATACATAGAATACAGATTGACATGAAGGGTTACTAGGCTGCTAGAAAAGAAGACCCTGCAGCGAACATTGTGCCCAATCTGTGAGTGAGTAAGAGCCAAGCAAACGGTCAGCGGGCAATTCTGAGTGAATCTCATGCCATGTTATTGGCTTTATGCCAAACTTCATTAGTAAGTAACACACTAGTCATTTGGCAAATGAACCGCTGTTACTACAACTGTTAGGCTGCCATGCAACAACTGCTGAACAGGGCCAGGGGATGGGCCATTAGAGTCAGTCTCTGTCTCCAGGCTTCTTTCAATAATAGCAGTGCTCTTGCTGCAGGTTCCGGCTCCAGATATATGACTGTCTAGAGGTGTGGATGGGGATGTCACCCCTGGCTCTTTGATGTTGCATTCATGTAATGACAGCCTTCTGGAGTACATTTTCAATTGCCCAGAATGACCCAACTAGATGACAGAGCAGCACCCATCATTTTGTGCCTAGACCTGTTGCCACCAGGCCCCCATAGGTTATAAGGATGGACCAAATTACAGCTATCCACTTCCACCTACAGTAACACAGGTGGACTGGGAGACATACTTGTCATACTAATAGATGTCGGTTACACTTCCGGACTAACTGATGACCTATCTTCGGCAAACAGGTATTAGGGACACTTACAAGTTTCATCAAAGGTATGCTCCAAAGCAATTTGTTTTATCTAACAGTATGCAGTTTGATTTCTGTTGCATCAGGATTTCTTTCTTCCACAGAAAGACAACTAAAGGCATTTGATGCTCTGATATGAAGGCAGATACACATACCAGAATGTTACAACACTACAGTTTTGGCAGTCAATCTAGTCTCACAAAATGATAGTTATTACTTACATCAAGGAGCTTCTACATCTTCCCCACCAAGGCTTTATTACATCTCCCTTTACTGCCTTAATATTTCCTATTGCCTGTGAAAACCTCAGTAGTAAAGCCATCAGTATTAAACATAATCTCATGGCAATATGTGAGCTAACTACATAGATTGAGAAACATTTGTTAAAGTGGGGACACATTGGTTATGCACTGTTAAATTAATTTAGTTGGGAAAATGGAAATTGTCTTTCCTGGCTTAGGTTGCTTTTTGTATATCCACTTTGTATTGTTGTGTCTTTTTTTCAAAAATGAATAAAGATTATGTTAAAACAAAAAAACTACATAGTTTGTAATAAACAAAATTGCTTTCCTCAACACTCCCCTTCTATTCAGTAACATCCTCCCTAAATCTAATTTGTTTTAGGGTTGGGTCTAGTACAGATATATAACATGCCATCATCACAAATCATTGGATGTTTCCTCAGATAATTACCCGGCATATTTTTGTAGGAAACTCTTCTGAGTCATACTGAACATTTACAACTGTGTGCGAATGTAGTAAAATCTAGCAAGTGGTTATACTTTGTGATCTATCACATAATTTCTTTTCAGCAGTGTGCCAATCTATATACAAATGTACATGACAACACCCCAGGAACACCTGTTAATGAGCAGCACATATGCTTGTGTCCTGCTCAGCATTCCTTTTCATTACTCCAAGGGGAACACCTTTTTGTCACAGGAAACGGGACATCCTTCTCCAACACAGGACATTTTCAGCAGGTGACCATTGTACTCTTTATGTTTCATCCCATTGTGAGCCCGGTGAGACAATAGGCTAAACAATAGCTCTGTAAGTGTCTGATGTCACAGGGGAGGAGACTGTGATCATGTCTCATGGTAACATGTTTTGGGAAGTAGCTTTACAAAAGTGCACTACAGTTATGAAGAAGGGGCACACACACTTCCCCAAAACAAACCGACCTCGGACTGTTTACACAACATATATCTAGGACAGCGAAGTGAGTACAGATGCGGCATTAATCAGTCCCAGTTAAAAATTTACACGGCAAAAAAACAGGAGAAGCTTCAAAGACTTTGGGGCGCAGGCATAACGTGATCTGAAAATCAGATTACCGGCAAAAGTTTGTTGAAGAAATCGACACGCCGTCACCCCAAACACCACATTCAGTTTCCTTTCAAATGCCATATTATGTGGCTTGTTGTTACCGTCTTACAATGACCTTAACATGTTTAACGTGTACTACAAACCTGATACAACACGGAACGTCCTGTCGGAAACAGTTGTGCTCCTGTTCCGTCCCAAAAAGTAATGGAATGTGGCGGAGGTCACACAATTCCTCAAAGTTCGACACCCCGCGAGAGCTGGGACAGACGAGTTCTCTGGTAGCCAGAGAAGGCGTGTCAGAAGAAATCGACACGAAAGAATACCCTTTCCAACAAAGTTTTCCACCGCTATATTGCACTGGTAGTGTTTACAATCACTTGTCAAACGGATGCGCAGTAAGACGGAAACTTACTTCTGTAAAAGGTGATTTGTTGAAACAGGTCTTTTACCTGTTGGGGAGGGCGTGTGCCTGATGACAAAACAACTTCCGCTATGCCCTGTAGTCCAAATTTGGGCAAAACGCGCTCATACTTTTCACAAACAACCACCGAGGTGACCACGACTTACCCTCCGGTGCCAGAGGCTGCTGCTACTCGTTGTCGATCGCTTGTTAGCGTTGGGTATGCGGTCCAAACTCCTCACAGAAACTCCACAAACTCCAGCAGTACTCCTGCTTGCCTGCCGCGCCGCCTCTTCACTCCAAATGATTCTTTCTGAGCAGGAAGTACGTCATCATGGGGCACTTCCGGGACCTTCCCGAGTTCTTCCGAAAGCAGGGAAGGCAATAGCGACCTCTAGTGATCAAAGGTACAAATGCATGTTTCAGGATATACTGTACATGTATACAACAAAGATGTGTATTACCTAAGACTAAGTCGTTTAACCATACTTGTATGTACCGTTTGAAATTTTAATAAATCAAATCAAATCAAATCAAAATCATCAATTTCAACAAAAGGAGCGGACCTCTGGGGGACCTCTTAACGTTAGATGTCAAGAAATGAGTGCATTTCTTTTGCATGAGTAAAATAACTTTCATTTACAACTAGACTGAACCTTGACTGCACCAAAGCTTTAAAGATATAACAAAAAGATGGATTGATGGTTTAACTGCAACTAATAAATGCAACGAACAAATCAATTAATAGATTTATTAAACCATTAATCAATGTAACGCTACTAGGTGAAATTCTAATTTGTTGAATCAGTTTGATGAAGTTTAAGTTGAATAATCAACAAATACTTGGTAAATAAATCAAGAAATTAATTAATCGATACATAAATCGGTGATGAAAGGG